>NW_016160795.1:0-59326 GCF_001687245.7 Rhagoletis zephyria | reverse complement strand
GCCTCAATATATGCACCACTTAACTATAAGTAAAATGTACAAATTTGTATACATTTTGTTTATAGTTATGTAATAAATATTTTTAAGCTTCGTTTTCTGCATAAATATCCGCAGTCTATTCATCACCAAATCAAACAAAAAACTCTCTTGAGCGAAATTTTTTTTATTGAAGTCTGAAACTATGCCATCGCTTATGGTCTTTGCGGCCACAGTTGCACAACCAAACTCAACCCTCACTCCTGACGTTGTTGTTTTTGGTTTTGTTGTAGCAGCAGTGCTCAACCCCACAGGTTCTGTCATGTATCGTCGTCTTCATTCTCCGACTCTGTAAGCCTGATGCCGAGAAAGCGGGCAGCCTCGATAGGCGCGGACCAGACCGCTTCTGGTGTCAGGGTCGTAGGGTTGGAGGTGCATGTGAAGACGTGCTGGGTGTCATGGGGACCTTGCCCACATGCGGGGCCTAAGATGGTCGGTGCTACGCTACCGGATTGACTCGGAGCAATCACTCCGACCAAGGACCATCACCACAGCAGCAAACCCCCAATTTTTTGTGTTGACGTTCGCGCGCCCTGATCACCGGAGAAACGCATAAACGGGATGCGGTAACCCACCCGTGTGGAGCCTTGGTTCACGGCCAAAAAAACAGAGGAAGATTTGAAACTCTAACGCACTCGGTTTATGGTTCCATCGAAGTCTTCAGCGTCTATGCGTCTTGCGGTGCGGCTGCAAGCGGGTGTCTGTCCTGGAGCAAGCGGTTCGCTATATAAACTAGTACAGCAATGCGGACAGCTACGGGATGCCCAGATGCTCACTGTGAGGCAGCACAGCATCATGCTCCACAATAGATTCCGTGTAGTTTGGTACAGACGTGAGCTCCCGAACCGGCACTTGCTTGAGGCGCATTATTCACCATGGCACGTCAGAAGTCCTGTCTACGAACTGCAGGGCGAGGTCAAAAACTACGTATACGGCATTTACCGGGAAACCGTTATCAATTCTCGTCCTGTGAATGTCGTAATCGTAGTAAAATCTCCACCAATTGCAGACGAAGATCTTCAGCTGCCTGGCGGATGCGTCATTCTGGCGCAGTTAAGGTCTGAATAATGTAGTGGGCTGAACACGACACCAACCACCCCTTCACATGCCCACTCAACCCAATCCAACTTGCACCTCTCCCCCTCTTATCCGACACCGTCGAAACAACACGTTTACTTGGTCAAGCGTTGTTTTGGCTTGACAGCAACGATTGAGGAACTCTCCGACTCCAAGCAAAGCTAAGTATCGCTAGATTTGGGACTCTCAAACTAATACAAAGCTGCAATGGAAAGGAATGTCCTATTCCTTTGACGAAGTCCCCTAAAGAAGTTTAAATGACTACAAATTGAGGGCATGCACCTGAAATGCTTGAGCCTTAAAAGAGAAGGTACGTCTTCCCGGCTCTGTAAAGCAGCGCTGTAAAGAGGCTTCCTCGCATTGTATTGAAGTTCATCGCATCGCTTGAGCATCTTTCCACAATCCGCATCAAAATGAGATTCTTCAACATTTTGCTTATTTGCGCTCACACCACGACGGAAGAGAAAGATGAAGTGTTCAAGTGTTTATAAGGGTTGGGAGCGCGTCTACTAGCGCTGCCCTATCCCCATATAAAAATCTTGCTTGGCGATTTCATGCCAGGATGGACAAGAAAAGGATTTTTGGTCGAACTGCTGGAAAATTCTGCCTCCACGACGAAACGGCGGGGAGCGAAATATGGTAGTCTGCAACGGTGGGTTCCAACAGAAAAGCCAAAGGATAGCTATCTCCAGATCGAGAGACGAGAAATTAAATCGACGCCGTTGTAATAGACGGAAAGCACGGTTTTAGTGTTTTGGACGTACATACGATCCAACAGCCAAACAACTACTCGGACCACTACCACTATCATGTTGCAGCCAATATACGCACACGCCTCTGTGCGGCAAAAAAATTGCTCCCAGGTGTACAACGAAAGCTCAACGTCGAAAATCTGCAGTCACAACAAACGGCCAATTTATCCGCCACTCAATTCTTTTACCTGTTCTCAAAGAGCACCTTTCAAGCAACCAACATATGCGACCAGTGGGATCACATACGCTCTCTACATACTGCCCGCGAAAAAGTAAGTAGTTGGATTTCAGCTGGTAACACGAGCGAAGTCGCAGCGTTGAGCAGCGAAGAGAGAACCTAGACGAATTTTCCGTAACTGAAAGAGAGAGACCGAAATAAGTGAGTGTTAAGAGCCTTAAAAGCTGGCCGACTGGAATACCACCCTGAAATTTTATCAGAAAGTTAGGCGACTTACGGAAGCTTTCAAGACCAGCGCGCAAGAACAACCACTCCAAGCTAGTGACCGATATCCAGAACGTTTTTCCGCACTATTGAATGTTATAAAAAGAAAGGGAAACAACAAAGCTGTTGCAGCCTTCGGCCTGCCAGATGAACTATTCGGAATTTAAATGTGCTCTCTCCAATTCACAAGGAAAACTACCAGATTAGCCTCGTAAATGTCGCATAATTGGGTCACCCAAGCCCACCGTCAACGCACTGGTTGGACCGTATCCTTGTGGCTTAAGACCTGGTAAAGCCAACATAGACCTGGTATTTGTCATTCTTTAAATCTTGGGCAAACACGTGCGAGAAAAAGATCAACACACTCTCTTTATTGATTTTGATATTGATATCCCCTACGCGGCGCCACTAGCTTCATCAGAATTGCGAAAGACCTCTCCGAGCCGTTGATACCAAAAGCGATTTCAGACAGAAGGACTCCATATCGTGAAATTTTTTTTATCTGATTCTGCAGCGCTAAAGGTATTCCACGCGATAGCCGCTGATGGCAGCAAAGAAAGCTGGGGCCTCCTCTGCCATTTTCAATTAGCGCCGGGTGGCACAGAAGAGAAACGACTCGACTAAAATCGCTTAGATGTTTACAGCGCCCCAACCAAGAAGAATAAGAAGTTTCTTCCGAAACGAATGACCAAAACAAAAGACCATCAAAAATTCAAGTTCAAAATAAAATATTTTCTCTTTCCGCCAAATGTGTATGTATGTATGGACCTACATACATAAATACGTGTAGCAAAATGTATGGCTGCACGCAAATTTTTCATATCGCATCAATCATCGAAAGTGCATTAATTCAAAATTTGCCATTATTTATTGTATGTAGCAAAAATGTTCCCATTTTAAATAAAACGAATAAATATTTGGTGCTCACAATTTTGCTAAGTGTTTGGTCAAGCTTCTACTCCAATTTACGGAGTGCGTCTTGAAGTTATAATACAAATGCAGTGATCTAAAATTTTACGCCGCCAGGGAATTTTGAGTTAATGCACTTTTAATGAATGCGTGCGATATGTAAATACTTATTTATGTACATACATATGCACATATCTGTGGGCTTTTGACAAAACAACTTCTCTCGAGTGTTGTCATTTTCTCTTCAAAGCAATAATTCACTGATTTCTCGAATGATATTTTTATGTTTAGTCATTAATAGGAGTGCTTCAAGATGCTATGTTAATAAAAGTTAAATAAAAAATAAAAAATTTTAAATCGAAGGTCCTTATAATTTACCCTAAATTGCGACCAACAGAAAGCACAGAGGTTGTTTTGTCAAAAGTCCACAGATATGAATATCGCTTGTGAATATTTATCGTAAACATTCAGATTCTTTTATAGTAAATACTTGTGACTTATATATGTACATACATATGTATTAAAATACATCTAAGTGAATATCTATCATTTTTCACATATTTTAAGATCATTTCAAGAGTGTGTCAGTTTGCAAAGAAGTATGTGCATATAGTATGCATATATCACATTTGTATACATGTACATAGGACCATAAATATTTATGTACACAAATTTGTATTTATACGCTAAATCAGGAAAAAGACACGTCTCGCCAATGACCCCGCTCTTGCAATAGGAATACTTTCGAAAAAAATAATCATTTCCATTGAAACAAAAATATCTGTCATTGTTTGCAAAAGTGAAAATTTAAAAGTGAAAATCATAATGCAGAGGAAAATCACAAAATTTCAAAACATTTGCATTTGCAAAAAGAATTGCGGTTAAATACATACATATGTAGTATGTATGTATGTACATTAGCATGGTCCAAAAATCCATTTGAAAAAGTGAAGTCTGAATTTTAATGCTCTCACCCCCTAGGATTTTTCTATACTGAAAAAAATTAGACCCCTGTTTTTATACCCGATCGTATTAGCGATTAGAGTTATATGGGATGTGGGTGTGGTTATTGTCCGATTTAAAAATTTTCAACCGTTTTGTATGATGTACCACGACCAACAACTGTGTCAAATTTGGAAGAAATTGGTCGAGCGACTACGAAGATATACACATTTAATCATAAGTGGGCGTGGCTACGCCCCTTTCCCAAAAATTTATAATATTCTTATTTTTTGTCTAAAAATCAAAGCAAATATCAATTTTGAGTGAATAAGTTTCAGTAATAATGTGAACAAAGTTATAATACCCTTGTACACAAGTGCGCTCGGTTATAAAAATATTTTTAGGTCGCTCAAAGCGCGCAAAGTTTTCTATGTATTTTATATGGGGAAAAAACAAGATTTCTTAGAAATGGCATAGAATTCTGTATAATCAATATTTTTTTACCTTAGGTTTTTTTTACCNGAATTCTCCTGAAGAAAAGCAAAGTTTTCGGATCGAAAAATATTGATTTTCAAGACTTATATACGCTTTCTACGAAAACTTGTTTTTCCCCCACATAAAATGCATGGAAAACTTTGAGCGCTTTGAGCGACCTCTATATATTTTTTGATTTTTCATTATAGAACAATCCTAGAGGGTGACAGCATTAAAATTCCGGCTTTACTTTTTTTTTACCTCCCTAATGTAAATACATACATTCGCTAAAACTTATTTAAAAAATTAAATTTTTCACTATCTAACAAATGCGTATATCATCGCATCGCATCGTATACGTAATGGAAAAGCGTCACAGAAACTGCGGAAAAAATTGTCCGTCCGACGGGTCGTTGAGACAGCTGCCAAAGCCAAAAGATGATGATCTTTTTTCCCCTGTGGATGTCTTAAAATGTGCCTACAAGTTTTAGAGCAATGGTCATATGCACATACATACATACATATACATACACTACGTATGTATATACCCTGCAGAAAAAAATTTTCAATTGATAAAAAATAACCCCACTTACAAATAGCTAGCTCTTTTGCGGGATTTCTATAAAATATATAAGTTGTAGTTAGCTACAAAAAGGTAACTTGAAACTAGTTGACAAGTAATGCAGGAGATTGTTTTCTTTAAACGCGTTCTATTTAAATATCCTGCACTTCGCAAATACTTTTTCGAATTGAGGACAAATAAAAGGAAGATCGAAATTTCATATTATAATTTTGAAGTTATGTCTGACGGACTTCGAAACCGGGACCGCAGAATATGTAAACAAATAAGAAATATAATAAAATAAATAAACTAAATGAATAAAAACAAATATTTTGTTTTTCCTATTAATATTTTATGTCCAAAAGTAGTTAGTTACATCAAATGCTGAGGTAACCCACCCTTGACTATTTCGCGGCCATCGCCATAGAAATATAGTTAGGTTTCGTCAAAGAAAATATGCAGATAATAGTGACTTTTATCTCCTTCCTAATCAACTTATAGTTAGATATATTTCCTGCAGGGTACAGGGCAGGGCAGGGCAGGGTATGCATGTGTATGTATGTATATGAGTATGCACTCGTATGTTCATATGTACCAAATCACATACAAGTGTGTGTACACGTTTTATGTTAAATAAATAAATTTTCTGCAAATTTCTAAATAAATAAATAAATACATGAATTTTATGCGATTTTATATTCATGTTTTGGCGAAAAATTAATAGTCACAAACAAAAATAGAATAACAAACTACGAGCAATTCTTTGCAATTATGGCAGCAATACAAATTTCGATTTTCACCTTCACTGCAAACAATCTTTCACACATATGTAGATGCTTTATATGTTTTTTTCGATTATTTTGCATTGAGCAATGTTTATTTATGCGGATATACTTATGCCCCGCCAAGTCAAAGTGTTTCAATAAAAATTTGTTTACACACAATTTAATTGTACAACAACGATGAGCGCTTCATGAGCTCAATAACATAAATTATTTTCGACTTAGAAGTACTACTTACTACTAAAAATTGTTTTTAAAAGTTCTCGAGTGTCTTCTAAAAAAAAAATAAATAAGTAAAAGATGTTCTCAGCTGGAAGGTGTGTTTGCCGGAGCACATTTCGCATAGCTATTGTTCAAGAAAAAAATGCTATGAAAGTAAATATATGTACATTGTACATATGTATAACTCATTTAAATACAATTAGTTTATTTAATTAAATAGTTTTTCAATAATTTTTTGTTAATTTCGATCACAAAAAATAATTCCCATTCTTGGATTTTACTTTTCCGGTATTATATAGTGGCGGAAAAATAAATGGGAATGCTACATTTTAGCAAGTTTTAGCTATTTTGTGTTTTGTTTATTTAATATTTTTTGTTTTTTTTTTTTAGATGAAACTTTGCAGAATTGTCATAATTTTTGCACCAAGTTTGAAATTTGAGTTTATATGGTTTTTGTTAGAGGATGAGCTAATAACAAGTAAGGACAGTGCTGTCTTCAGCTATGCCGAAGTCTTCATACCTTTCATAAATATCAGAAAATTTTACTTCAACCGATTACTGCATTTCAAACTATGTAGTTGTTTGGAAGCTACGCAAAACTTTTACGTTTGCATACATAATAAAGTGTTCAATTACTGGCCTTTTTCTAAAACCGGTTTTCGAGTTATTCGAAAAAATGCAATTTGGAAAATTAGTATATATATATATATACTACATAGTTTTCCTACAGTGTTGATATGAAGTCTTGACCAAGAAGTACAATAAAGATAGCTTTTATTTAAAAATGAGCAAGGCAAAATTAGTTCAAAGTATTTTTTAGATCGAAAGTTTTATCTAATTTTAATTTTTTCGGATTCAAGTATTGCTCTTTCCGCCTTAGCCGAGTGCTTAAATGCGCCTTCTTAAACTCGCGAGGCCTATGGTTAAATTTCTGGTCCCAGCAGCATCAAAAATAGTTTTTTCAAATAGCGATCGCCCTCGGAAGATAATGGCAAACCTTCGAGTTTACTTCTGCCATAAAAAGATTCTTTGGACGTGAAGCAAAAGTGTACATAGGTCTGTCCCTTAACCTCTAATTCCCTTAAACTGGGAAAATCCCTTGGAAAACTTCGAAAAACTCAAGACTGTTAAAGAGAGGTCAAGATTTGTATGAAATGAAAAAAAACCGGTTTGTTCTATTAAAAAAATCCGGTTTATTCGATATTCGAAAAATCAAGAATTCAAAAAACTGAAAAAAAAACCGGTGGAAACCTGTTTAGAAAAACCGAGTTCATCACCCTATTATTTTGGGGAATTCGATATGTAGGCGAGTTTGACCAAACGTTTTTATTGCGAATAATCTCAAATGTAATATGTAGTTAATTCTAGTAAAATAATTAAGAATTAGGTACTCTTCATTATACGTTAATTCTTAGTTGATTATTCCAAATTTTACCCACTCAATCAATAGAGAAATTTTAATTTTGACAGCTTTATTTTTGAAAAATTTCTTTAAACAAATTTTTTATTACTTAACACATGCTTATCAATTCTCCGGAATATTTTTTTTTTTTATGTATGTTACCGCATAACCCTGGACCACGTTAACCGATTTCTAGAATCCTTTTTTTTAAGGAAAGGTGTTACCTCACTAATTTGGTTTAAATCCGATCATAGGATCATGAAGAAATTAACGATAATCTTAAATTTTTATATGAGAATTGAAGTAGATTTTGTGTTTTGCTTAAAAATTACTTGCTTTTTTACAATTTTTATTCTAAGCACTTTTGATATTTGACTTTTAATTCTAATATATAAAACTCTACTTTTCAGTTATATCAATTAAATTTTAACAGATTATATCATAACTGAAATAATTGTTTTGTATTTTTTTTTAAGAGAATCAAGTGTCTTTGATGAAAAAGAACCCAACCCAATGTATAGGATCATATCGACGGTTTTGATAGCACAAAGTGAAGCCGCCTCTACGATAGTATGTACTTTGGTAGCCCATTAAAGTTTATTATATAATAAATATAATAATAAAGTGGAAGCTTGAAATAAATAGGAGTTACTGTTGATATTTGGCAGTTTTTTTTTTTTTTTAAGGTGTTACTCATATTCCCGATACAAAAAAAGTTTTCCAACATCTTTTGTAAGAAAGAAAATGCATGAACAAAAAATTGCCAAAAGTCAACGGCAACTTGAAGTTTATTATACTATTTAATTTTAGAAAAATGCCTTATGCCCAGAGATGGCAGCGATTACTCATTTGATCAAATTAATCGATTATTTTTGTCCAATTTACGACTTAATTGTATCGTAGTTTTGTTTTTTATTAACCGATTATTAATAGATTAATTGTAAAATAATCGTAAAAATGTGTTCAAGAAATAGGAATTTTGTAGTTGTCTAAAATCCATCCATCGAGCATTTTTTTTGCTAGCTGCATCAACTTCATTTTGCAAACTAGGTTAAATTATAAACAACCATCGCCGCTAAAAATACACGTTTTACTTTATTTAAGGCTAATTAACAAGATAATTTTAAATTTTTTATGGAAAAGTGTTTTTGTGAATACCCACTGTAAAAAAGTGCCTTTAAAAATTCCATTAATCGATTATTTCTCAATTGCAATTAATTGTTTTTTGGCTTGTGATTAATCATATGATTAATCGATTATTTTATTTTTTTTGGCCATCCCTACTTACAACAAAACCTTTTCCACTTGGGACGATGCGTTCATATACAAATAATTGGCCATTTAAGCACAAGTGGTGTAAAGTGACTTATGCCACTTTCAAAATAAACGGCTGATATGTACATATGTATATCATGTATACCAAAATGTGTACATATATACACATATGTATGTACATAATAAATATGCGGATAGATACATGCATAATTATGTTGGCATACATATCTCCAGAGTTATTGATTTTTCACACTTGGAGGAAAAGCGGGTGTCTCCAACCACTTTGCATATACATATATGCATGTATGCATCCTTGTATATACACACAAAATGTTGAATTTTTAGCCACTTTTAAACTTAAGCTATTGCTTACCAAATCCTTAAAAAGATCCTTGCTAATGGCTGGCGTCAATTTTAGTAATCCAACAAAAATGAAAAATAATCCAAGCAGTATTGAAAGACTTTTCAAAACTAACGTATTCGATGCGGGCATTTTGAGAAGTGTTTTTTTGTTTTTTTGTGTGCAAATATTATGTTAAAAAACTTTACATAAGTATAATACAGTGTTTTCTTTTCAAGGTATAATACTTCCGATATTAAAGCCTTTACACTAATCACCCTAAAATACTAGTTTCACAATTTTCAAAATTTTTTAAAATTTTAATTTGTTGCGAGCACCAAATGCTTGTATGTTTGTATGGATGTTGTTGCTGTCTCTTCACAAACGCCGCACTGCAAATCCCTTATAGTACACGTAATAAATATACAGCCGTTTGGTCTATTTATAGTGTTGATCGTTGAAAATTTTTATTCAAAAAAAAATGCATATTCTCTTTTTACTTTGTTTTCATTTTGTATTTTAAGTACACATATTTCATTTATATATGTACTTTTTTTTCATTCAGACAACAACCGGACCGGTGCGTTTATTTTAGATGAAACCAACGGCGCTCATGTTCGAAAATGACTGAAACGGTCGGTCTGTCGGTAGCTCGCCAAAGGTGGCAAATTGCTGGTACTCGTAGCAAAACCAAGTGGTTTTTTGGCACTGTCGAAGGGCGGTGGATGATAATGCTACTAGCAATAATGATGGCTATGTTGATTCCCGCGGTGCGGTTAGTGGTGGTTGTGTATTTCCGAAGCTGTCTTCGTTTTCGAAGCGCAGCATCCTGCGAATCGATTGGAATACACACATACATACGTACTAAGTATATAAGCATACAATACAGTTTTTTTTTGGGTTACTGTACTTGCACAGCAGGTAAGAAAAGTGAGTAACCAAAAAAAATTAAATTATATTCAGCAAAACTTGGTATGCTTTCGGAAGCGTTTAAAAGTCTGATTTAGCTGGGGAAAATAAAGTGCGTTGAACGCCTATCAGTACAACGTTGGGTCTAATGGTTGTTGTATGCAGCGCTGCATTTCGTCCCTCAGTTCGTAGAGATATATTCTGACGTGCCTAGCTAGGAGAGGCCATTTTGTTTCTAGCAAGTGAATGTTTAAGAGTTCACGTTGATAGCAGCCGATCCAGAACTATTTGCTTCCTTTCTTTGAACACCTGCGCCTCGCTGCCTATAAGATGTTCTGGCGACATCACAAGACATCAGTAGCTATCCAAAGCTCTGTGCTTCCGGCGAGCGGATTGGGGACTTTGCTGTGACTCTGTATTTTGTTGGCGATTGCGGCTGTGCGCGTGAAGGAAGGGTGCAAGGGTTATCAGAAGTAACCTCTAGGACTTTCGAGTGGTTTATGGTCGATGGTCGGAATCGGTGTACCAGAGAAATCCTGGCTGCATCCTGACCTCTTTCGTTCAGATGATAAAGATTGTAGTCTGCAAGTGCGGCAATAGCGAACAATCAGCACATGAGTTCAGCGCTACTTCCTCAGGTGGTTAGAGAGCTTCTAAGTATAGAAATAGAGCTGGCGTGGGGAAAGGACACCAAACTGTGGAGTCCCCTATTTAATTTTTCTCGGGTTTCATGTTTGGTCCCGAATGCTAGTGGCTATTCGCCGTTTTCCGGTTGAGTCCCTGTGTTAGAGAAGAGAAAGAGAGAGAGACACGTTCGGGTTCTAGCAGCGTAGAGTGGAACATGGTGTCGAAAGCCCTTACACGGAACATTGCTACTAAGACGGTTCATTCACGGAAGCGATTGCTGTTAAGGCCACGAGTTATCTTGATGTGGAAACCATGTTGATGCTTTGCTGGGAACAGGTGGCAGATATAGCGCGGGAGTAGCAAGGCTTCTAGTATTTTTACTGCTCAGAAGAGAGGTATTATCGGGCGATAAGACTTCCTTTATTGGCTAGTTCTCAGGGCTTTTGTAGTGGATTTACTCTCCCTGTTTTCCGCAAAGCAGGTATAAATACAGAGGCCATCGACAAGTTGAGGAGCTTGGTAAGTAGTCTGTTCCCGCCAGACCCATTTTTTAGCATCAAATGCTTATTCCGTTGTTTTAGTAGCTGCTTACTTAGCACTTAGTCCCAAAAAGTGTGCTACACCGACTAGTCTGTTGGACCAGCAGGAGAGGAGTGTTAGTTTAGTGGGCATGCGAAGAGGTGTGTCGAGCCATGGGATAACTTTCCGCAAGCCGAACATACGTTGCGCTTATCTGAGTTTATTCTACTCAGGTAGGAGTTTAACCTGCTGCAGTATCCAGAGCAGAGTTGAGCAAGGGTGGTGCGAATCTCACGATGCAGATGAACTTCTGTATCGTCCACGTCGGGCGGTTGTTTTCCTAAAACGGCATTCACAGGTGAAGAGTTGGTGTAAGTTTAGATCGACTCCTTGAGAATTCCGCTTATGGCCTGTCTGTACGCTGTCGGATACAGTGTTTTTTTATGAACCTCTGGACCTCGTCCGTCAATTCGTATTAGATGCTTTCTGACGTTACTTAGCGGAGGCTCTGCCACAAGCAGATATCTTTTCGGGTGCCCACGTCTGTGGTGCGCTAAATAGGAACATATTCCGTTAGAAGCCATTAATTTGGAGACTTTTACCTTCCCAATTTCCGTCGGAAATTTACCGCTGGTGGAAGTTAGAGGCTCACTGGTTTTTATCAGTTTGTGCAGCTTTATAATCTCTCTACGTTTGGTGTTATCCATTGTCCATATGTAGCTGCATATTTGTACCTGAGGAGGCGGCATGCAGGCACCTTGCATCCCAAGCTAGCTCGTCGGTTGGGGGGTTATTTCCGCCTGCCATGGTATTAGCTACACAAACCAAAATATTAGTCGTGCCTGATGTTGTAGTGAAATACTAGGGGAGGTCGCTATCGTATTGAAAGAAAAAAAGCAACAAATAAAAGAGACATGGACGGACTAATGTCAGGATTAGGTGGCGTTGTAAGTAAAGGAGTTACGACAACGCCCAACGTTTCGCTTGGAGTTTACGTTGAAGAAGGGTGGGATGACTCCACCTGACCAGACGGTACTGGCTCATTTAACCGGTTGAATAATCTCTGCAAATTTTAAGCAGTTGATTCAACCAGTTGCATGCCAAGTTTAATGGTGTGGGTGTTGATTTGTATACCATTTTTTATAAACGCATTTCGCAAATGCGACGCTGGCGAAATAAACTAAAATCAGCTGTCACTTTTGCCTGGTGTAAACAATTTATTTTCACTGGAAAAAAACAAGTTTTATTTCTGCCCTTTACAAATTATTTATCGGATTTTAAACCACCTAAAAACATGTCTTTAGTTGCCTATGCGGCCAGCAGTGATGAGGACTCGGAATACAGCGAAGACGATACTCTCACTTCCAATGCAAAAGCCAGAGAAGGAACTGCCCCCGGATCCAATGGAACCAATGAAAAAATAGCCAATGGCACGATTAGTGACGATGAGGATGACTATGCACCAACAGAATTTACTGCGTTGCCTAATCCAGCTAAAATATCGCATGGCCTGTCGTTGCCTAAACCTAAAAACATAAATAATTCAAAAATCGAAGATGAAGAACTAGAAGAATTGGCTCCTAAATTTTCCAAGCTTCCTCTACCCAAAAACAAAGTAGACAGCAGCGTAATTATAGAAGAAGACGATGAGTTTTTACATAAAAAAGCGTCACAACCTGTTGAAGAAGTGAAACCTAAGCCTGTACTAATAGCGCCTAATAAAGGTCCTGTTAGAATTACTATACCATCATTAAAAGAATTTAATGATGTTGATCAAGATATGACAGGCAAAAGTAAAATCAAGTCTTTACCAAAAGGGCAAAAGAAATGTAGTCTGCTGAATATGTTACCGCAGGCAAAATCAGAACAAAATTTCAGCAAAGCTACAACTGCGAACAAACCAGATAGTGGCACAAATAATAAAGCGAATGAAATGCCAAAACCCACAGCAGTTAATCCTTTTATTCCGGATACTGTAAAAAATCGACGCCCCGCACATAATACCGAGTGTGTGGATGGTATGAAGAGAATTACGAAAAAATCGGCAGCCAAGCCAAAAATAACATTAGTTGAATGTAGCGACAGCGACGAGAATAGTGATGAAGGTGGCGACTTCTTTTCACTTAAATCTGAAGATAAACTGCCTGAGGTTAGCATGAATGAAATCAACGCAATAGTAGCGCAACGTGCAGCTAAAATGGTCAATGCAGCCACAGAGTTCTTGAATAAAGCTGCTGAGCAAGAAAAAGCCCAAGTAGAAACTATGGAAATAGATTACGAGCAACTTTCGGCTGAACATAATCATAATAAAGCCATATTGGACCAAACTGCCATACAAGCATTAGCTGGAAGTACTGCAAAGCGAAGAAGAAAAGAAGAGAACATACAGGTCGTGGATATTTCAAGTGCTGAAGTACTACCAAGTAGAGAGGAATGGATGCGAACAGCTTTAGCATCTTCTACTGCCTATCAACCCACTGGGATGCTAGTTGATGAAGAGCCAGCGGCAGGCACTAGACGAAAACATCAAATAACTTATCTGGCACATAAAGCGAAGGCCAACGAAGCTGAATTACAGGCAATGTGGTCTGCCAACCGTCAAACTCGACGAGCTACGCAAAGCAAATATGGTTTCTAGAAATTAATTGTATTAATTTTATTGTATAGCATGTTTTATCTAAAAAAAAATAAAGTAATGAAATACACACATACATACGTATAAGAAATGAATTTACATAGTGCACATGTATCACCAAGACTCAATCTTGTTCAATCGCCCAAATACGTACACAATGAACGCTGAAAGCAATATCCAAATGGGTACCATTGTTACAAAAATTGATATCTCCCATTGTGGATACTCCAACCGCAAACAGATCATCAGCTGGGAAGCAATCTTAAGCAGCACACCGCATATGTACCACTGGTAGTAGATTAACAACTCTTTGAGACGTTTCAAATTTCGCCATTTCCGTATAATTTTAATAACAACGTAAATAATTAATATGCCGTCAAACACCCATAGCGGTATGAAAGTAACAAACCAGCTCCAGTGCGTTCGTGGATCCAAACGTAAGCACAGTAAGATTAGGAAGACAAGCACAATGAACCAGGTGAAAAGTGCGCGATGTGCTAGTGTCATGGCGCAGAAGTGCTACTCCTAAATTGCTATCATTTTTCTTTAATATTTTGATGAAAATATTTTGTTTATTGGTTTAAATTGCGGCCCAGACAACAAAACTGAAGAACTATTTTGAGATTCAATTCAGTACAGTGGAACTTGCTTACAACGAACTGTATATTTCGAAGGTATGGCAAGTTCTAGATTAACTTGACGCAGTCATGGCAAAAAAAAATTAATAGTCGATTAATCGGTTAATTGATTAATCGAAGGCACTCGATTAATAATTGCAACTAATCGTAAGAAATTAACCCATTAATCGGTCATTTCGATTAAAATCGAAAATTAATAAAAACAATTTATAAGTTATAAAAACTGACTTACACCCCGTGTCAAAATTATAGCGCACAACAAGATTTTTTTGGGTTATTTAATTTTAGTTATTTTTTAAATATAGCTTATTCTTTGGCAAAAAAAAACTTAGAAATATAAGTATATCAAACTTTGTGCAATATTAAAAAAATAAATAAAAAAAATACAGTTTTTTAATTAGATTTCTTAGAAAGATTATCAGTATGCAGTTTTGTAGGCCATTCAATTTTTATATGAAAAATTCCAAGAGTTAAGTACCTGGCATTTACCGCTCATTTTTGGTATTCGTCTGTTTGGTAATGGTATAAAAAAGAGGAAAATGCGCAACACCGAATTCGGAAAATAAAATGAAAATATGTGCGTACCTGGGTTGTGATTTTTTAGTAGCTACTTAGGTTAAGCTTGTGTTGCGGCCTTTGGCAAAAAATATTGTTTAAAAAATTTGCAGAATAAGAGAGTGTATAAAACAACTCAACTTACTTTGATTCCTACATTATTGTGTGCGTAAATTAGTAAATTTTTGATGGTTTCTTTTCGATTATTTTGAAAAATTAATCGGGTAATCGCTCGATTAATCGAAAGGAAAATTTCGATACAATTAAGTCGTTAACCGAATGAAAATAACCGATTATAATCGGTTATTCGATTAATCGTGCCATCACTAACTTGACGTGTCATTTTTTCAGCTAGGGAGGTATATTTTTCTATCGGTCCAATTTTATAAAAATTGTGTTAATTTGCTATACATATTAAGCTATTCCACAAATTATTATAAAAACAGGAAATATAGTGTCTAAAATATAAACATTTAAAATTACAGCTCACATAGTGTAGAAAGGAAGAAAAAACTTAACTGCCGACAACTCATCAATCAACGGGACGAAGGTAATAGTACATCGGAGCGACCACCACATTTGTTCGTAAAATCGAAATCTGGCGCATGAAAATACTCCAAAGATGTTGACCAACTTTGAATCAAAGTCAGCACGTGTTAAAGGCTTGTCTTTTCACCCCAAACGACCATGGATTCTTGCCAGTTTACACACTGGCGTCATCCAACTATGGGACTACCGCATGCACACCTTGCTTGAAAAATTCGATGAGCACGATGGCCCTGTGCGAAGTGTCGCATTCCATCAACAAATGCCACTGTTTGTGTCCGGAGGCGATGATTATAAGATTAAGGTCTGGAATTATAAACAACGCCGTTGTATATTTACTCTCTTGGCTCATTTGGATTACGTGCGCACGGTGGCTTTCCATCATGAGTACCCATGGATTCTCAGCTCCTCAGACGATCAAACTATTCGAATTTGGAACTGGCAGTCCCGTAATTGTATTTGTGTGCTCACTGGGCATAATCATTATGTGATGAGCGCACAGTTCCATCCAACAGAAGATCAAATAGTGTCTGCTTCGTTGGATCAAACAGTGCGAGTTTGGGACATTTCTGGACTGCGTAAAAAGAATGTTGCGCCTGGACCCGGTGGTTTAGATGACCATTTAAAGGGACATCCGGGCGCTACAGATCTTTTCGGCCAAGCCGATGCTGTAGTCAAACATGTTTTGGAAGGTCACGATCGTGGTGTTAATTGGGCCAGTTTCCATCCCACTCTGCCACTTATTGTATCAGGAGCAGATGATCGTCTTGTAAAACTATGGCGTATGAATGAATACAAAGCTTGGGAAGTGGACACATGCCGCGGTCACTACAACAACGTTTCCTGTGTGCTTTTCCATCCTAGACAAGATTTAATTCTTTCCAATGGTGAAGACCGTAGCATACGGGTTTGGGATATGACTAAGCGCCAGTGCTTATACACATTTCGACGTGATGGTGAACGTTTCTGGATACTTGCTGCTCATCCAACCTTGAACTTGTTTGCCGCTGGACACGATGGCGGTAAGAAATTGAGTTAACACATTTATGTTATTGATTATAATTCAATGATTTTCCTTTTCAGGTATGGTTGTATTCAAATTAGAGCGCGAACGTCCAGCTTATGCCGTGCATGGTAATTTGCTCTATTATGTAAAGGATCGTTTTCTACGCAAACTTGACTTCACAACTACTAAAGACACAGTTGTCATGCAATTACGTGGAGGTGGTAAATCGCCAGTGCACAGCATGTCTTATAATCCGGCATTAAATGCGGTACTCATTTGCACGCGTACTAACAATTTAGAGAATAGCACGTATGACTTATATCAAATTCCCAAAGATTCTGAATCGCAAAATGAGACGGAATCAAAACGTTCATCCGGTATAACCGCAATCTGGGTGGCCCGTAATCGATTTGCTGTACTCGACCGTAATCAGCAGTTGGCAATAAAGAACTTCAAAAATGAGGTTACTAAAAAAATACCAACCTTCTGTGAGGAAATCTTTTACGCTGGCACTGGAATGCTGTTGATACGTGATCCAGAATATGTCACCCTTTATGAGGTACAGCGATTAGTATCTGTTGGTTGCATCAAATTGGCCAAGTGTCGTTATGTTGTTTGGTCTGCCGACATGTCGCTGGTAGCGTTGCTCTGCAAGCACTCAGTTACCATTTGCGATCGCCGCCTGCAATATTTGTGCACAATCCAGGAGAACTGTCGCGTCAAGTCAGGTGCCTGGGATGACTCGGGTGTCTTTATTTACACCACCAGCAATCACATTAAATACGCTATCACAAACGGTGACCACGGTATTATCCGCACACTTGACTTGCCCATTTACTTGACTCGTGTTAAAGGCAATCAAGTATTTTGCCTGGATCGGGAATGTCGTACACGTGTACTCCATATTGATTCGACAGAATATAAATTTAAGCTGGCTCTAATCAATCGTAAATACGATGAAGTATTGCATATGGTGCGTAATGCACGCCTTGTGGGCCAGAGTATCATTGCCTATCTGCAACAAAAAGGATATCCTGAAGTGGCGCTACATTTTGTCAAGGACGAGAAAACGCGATTCGGTTTGGCCTTAGAATGTGGAAATATCGAAATTGCATTAGAAGCAGCTAAGGCACTCGATGATAAGGACTGTTGGGATCGACTAGGGCAAGCCGCATTGCTACAGGTAGGCATAGGAACTGATATTTTTTAATTTTAATTCAGCATTAAATAATAACACATGTGTATGTATGTACCTTGCATTATAGGGTAATCATCAAGTGGTCGAGATGTGCTACCAACGCACCAAAAACTTTGACAAGCTCAGTTTTCTATATTTAATAACTGGCAATCTCGAAAAACTTAAGAAGATGAATAAGATTGCAGAAATTCGCAAAGATGTTTCAGCCCAGTACCAGGGTGCCCTGCTGTTGGGTGATGTCAAGGAACGCGTAAACATTCTTAAAAACTGCGGCCAACTTTCGCTGGCCTATCTTACCGCTGCGACGCATGGTTTTCAAGAACAAGCAGGTCAATTAGAGACAACGATCACCCAGGAAGGTAATGAGTTGCCCGTGGTCAATCCAAATGCAACGTTGCTCCAGCCACCTGTACCTATTCAGCAAGTGGAAAGTAACTGGCCACTACTGACCGTGTCGAAGGGCTTCTTTGAAGGTGCCATGATTACACGTGCAGGCACTAGTGCCACTGCACGGCAAGCGCTTAACGCCAATGCCGATGCAGCTGTGTTGGATGATGTCGGCGCAGGTGACGGTTGGGGTGCAGATGCAGACTTGGGTCTCGGAGAAGACGGTGACGATGAAATGCATGACGCTCTCGATAGCGAACCTGGTGCAGAAGGTGTTGGTGAGGAGGGCGCTGGCTGGGATGTAGGTGATGAAGATTTGGTAGTGCCAGAAGAACTTGCCTCGAAAATTAAAGCTTCTGCTTTGGATAATGGCTTTTATGCTGCACCAAGCAAAGGGCTCTCTGCTCCCCAGCACTGGGCTAATCATTCGCCTCTTGTAGTAGATCATGTTAAAGCTGGCTCCTTTGAATCGGCATTCCGGCTACTCAACGATCAATTGGGTGTTATTAATTTCAAGCCTTTTAAAACATTATTTTTGCAGAATTACACTTGTGCACGCACAAGTTTTACAGCTATGCCCAATTTGCAGTCACTGTCCGCATACCCGCTTCGCAACACCGGCGAAACCAATCCGAAAAATCAACGCCCGGCATTGGGTGTAAAATTAAACGATTTAGTGCAACGGTTGCAAGCCGGCTACCAGCTCACCACAGCTGGTAAATTTACAGAAGCTATCGAAAAATTCCATTCCATTTTGTTACACATACCACTGTTGGTGGTGGAGACAAAGCAGGATATCGCAGAAACACAGCAATTGTTGAAGATCTGTTCCGAATACATACTTGGCTTGAAAATGGAAACCGAACGGAAGGGTATGCCAAAGTCTACGTTAGAGGAGCAAAAGCGCCTCTGTGAAATGGCCGCCTATTTCACGCATTGCAAACTACAGCCTGTCCATCAGATCCTTACGTTACGCACAGCTTTGAATATGTTCTTTAAACTGAAGAACTATAAGACGGCTGCATCTTTCGCCCGACGACTACTTGAGTTGGGTCCACGACCAGAAGTCGCACAACAAGTACGCAAAATCTTGCAGGCCTGTGAAGTTAATCCCATAGACGAGCACCAATTGCAGTATGAAGAGTTCAATCCATTTAACATTTGTGGTATAAGCTATAAGCCGTTATACCGCGGTAAACCAGAGGTGACGTGCCCATTCTGTGGTGCCTCTTTCGATACGCAATACAAGGGACAGCTTTGCACCGTCTGTGAAGTGAGTCAAATTGGCAAGGACAGTATTGGGTTGCGCATATCGAATTTGCAATTTCGCTAAAGAAGTGCATTGAAGCACACCGTTAATTTTAGTTCATAACTTTATACATACATATACCAGAAATTTTTATGAAGATGTGTTTTTGTCGATTACAAACTTTAATGTTATGTTAAACATATTCCATTAAAACTGACATATTTAACCTGTACGAAAATATTAAATAAAGTAAGATATAAAACACTTTTACGCATTAATTTAATCGTTAGTGAACAGGTAGCATTTAAAATTATTCAACCATCTATATGACGACGCCTTCAAGCGTGTCAGGCGTTCCCACGACAGTCGGGTCTACGTAACCGGAACGACCCAGATTTATATTTGGCCAAGGACTGTCACTCCAGCAACACTCCCCAAAAACTCTTTGGGGAATTTGTATGCTGCTACAACAACAACAACGCGTGTCAGGTTAACCGGCCTGGACCGAATGTAATCACTATCAATAAGTTAATATTATTAAATGATGGCAAGGTGGCGAAAGTCATAAAAATAATTTTGGAATAATGAAATCTCCGTATCCACTGAAAAAGAAACCAAGCGGGGAATAAATCAGAGAACTCCTTGGTCCGGCGGTTTGAATACAAAAACTATAGCAACAACCAGTGCCGGTCGCAGTGCGACAGGCGCTCAAGCAATTTCCTCGTATATGAAGAAGAAAACTGTCGAAAAAAGAAGCAAAGTTTGTAAGAAAATCACACGCAACTTTCTCAACAAACAAAAACTAAACGATTATAAAATTCTGTATTGCTGACACATAGCAGCCTAACCTATATTTCAAATAAAATAAACTAAAAACTACTCCTGGATAATTTTACTCGTACAAGAAACTTTAATTAAAAAATATAGGTAAAGCAAAAGTGTACGAAATAATACAAAAGTAGGTTTAACTTAATAATAGTAAAAGTTTGAATATCAACTGCCACAACTTATGCTTATATTTTAATCAATAAAATTTAATTAGTACATAATAATTATTGATAATTGATTGAATTGTTGATTGAAGCATTAGATGAATATTCGAGTATTTAGTTTGGTTTATATTTAGTCTTAACCACAACACTCTTACAAGTTTTTTTATAGTGAATGGATCTTTTCGCTCCTCTCTCCAAACTCATTAAGCCTTATTTAACGCCGCCACATACTAGCCCCTACACCAATGCCACCTGAGGGCACACCACGACGTACAGCTTCCATATCTACTTCTGGTCGACTATCACGATATGCACGTTTTGAGTCTTCAAATTCTCGCAGCCTTAAATTGTATCTTTCGATCTGCTCCCGCAATATTTGATCTTCGTGCATAGCACGTCGTTCATCGAATTCTAGGCAGCCCGAACCATCTAAACGCTCCAAGTCTAGCCAACCACGAAAACGTACGCACACACCATTCATTATGAAGTACGACTTTATGTACACTTTACCGTGCTCCTTGTCAAAGTCGCACTCTTTATCGTGCAAGTACGGATTCTGTGTTGCATTGAAAACTAGCTGCAGATTGGTGCCCGATGCAACGAACGAGATCTCGGTATGACCCTCGCGACAACCGTTGTGGAAACGCATTTGTCGTTCCTCCAAAGCACGCTCGCGATAGCCAGTATAGCGTATCTCGCTTTCGCGGCTGAGGCGACGAAATAGTTCGTCGCTTTCAAATTTAGCCTTTTGATCGGGCACCACACGCGGCATTTTGAAAATAAAACGTGGCCTGCAAGCATAAAATTAGTGTAAATTATGATGATTTCTTTGAATCAAGGTACATGTACCTGGGCTGCTCGTATATGCCTATGGGATCGTTGTAGATCATACTTGCCAAAGCTGCCTCATTCATTTTATCCAGAAATGGTTCCACCTCCTTGGCTTTTTATGCTCGGATTATGTATTGAATCTTTCTTATGCTCCTTTTAGTTTAGGTAACAATTTTGTACAGAAACTGCACTGAATTTCACTTGGATCACAATTAATTCAACATACACCTGAAAAACACAAAAATTTATTGGTATTTTTCGTTTTCTGTTGTTATACCAACATTTTTGCGGTTTGAAGGGCTGCATTTTTATGTACCAACTGTAATACCTTTTACCTTCAAGAGTCATACCTAAATAAACGCTCTTCACTTATCAGCAGGACTTCAATGCTGAAACTTAGTACTTGAAGGAGGCCTTTTATTGCAATGAACAGTTATTAAAATACAATAAATTTTAAATTATAACTGGTTATGTAAAAAATAGATGAAATCAGAAAGTTCGTATTCAGTACATTTTATGATCGATTATTACTGCGAAAACCCCAAACATTTTCCCCTCAATTCACAGCACTGTTGACTTTTGACTTTTGACAGTTGACATTTTACTTCATCGCACGTGTGTTATTTCTGTTTTTGGTGATTGGGTTTGCTTATTTTCTTGCATAGCAATTTTAATTAAAATAATTGTGATTGTTTTAAAATGGCGCCGCCAGCAGCATCAGGCATCAGCATCTCAACACAAGCCCAAAATAAAAAGATTGTATTCGATGACGATGGCCAGATTTTGGAAGAGGCCGCTGTCAAGGACTTGAAAGGAGCGAAGAAGGAGGGCAAGAAGAAAAAGTTAAAAGGAGACAAAAGGAAAGGATCTCATGGACTGCAGGAAGAGCACAATAAGCAGGAGGACACTGAGAATGATGAGAATGACTACTTTGCCAAACGCGAAAAGAAGCGACAACAGCAGAAAGATGAAAAGGATGATGCTGATACAAATAAAAAATGGTTTAATGTTGTAAGTAATCAACACATACAATTTGGAAGAAGAACATTTAGAAAGTCGCCTATAATTTAGTACCCTGAGTATCCTTCATCGGAAGAAGTACTGGACATGAAAGAGTCTGAGCAAATGGAATTATACAATTTATGCAAAAATGCATTCGAAGCCGAACTGACGGCTTTTTCCAAGCGTGAGTAGTCATATAAAATTTACCATTTCCATATATAGTATGTAGCCTATAACCGTGTAATATTTGATTTTTTGCTACAGGTGATGCCTCAGATGCCCGTTGGTNTCATCTTAGTGAAGTTGCCCATCGTCATCCAAATATGTGCGGTGTTATTGTCGCAGAATCCGAGAAGCTACTTTTCCGTAACAACATCTCTGAAAGGGCTCAACACTTTGCACTTTGCTTCCTAGCAAGTATCGCAACTTCAGGTCGGCCAGAAGTTTGCACTAAGTTAGTAAATATTTGTTTTGCGCTGTTTAAGGTGCTTGTAGAAAAAGGTGCTGTCAACAATCGGACAATGCAAGCCATTTTACGTTGTTTACAAAAGGCGATTTTAGAGGCAAAACCAGCAGAAGGCTCAAGTGAAATTCTTAGCAAGGATATGCAAGACACAATCTATCGGATGGTACATTTAGCTGATATCCGCGTTTCTGTGCAGACACTTGGTTTGCTTTTGCAGCTAATGACTGTGAAAACGGAGAAATCCGATCGTTTCTACAATGCACTCTATAAGAAAATGCATGACCTTGAAGTCATAAACGTGGGTGTTAAAACAGCTGCGCAACTACTTCATATCATCCATCGGGCAATACATATAGATGGAAATGTACAGCGTGCGCAAGCATTTATTAAGCGATTGCTGCAATGTGCACTTTACATGCCGCCAAATATGGCTGCCGGTTGCCTTATAGTGATAAACAAATTATTACGTAGCCGCAAAGAGCTGGCAGGTGGTGTAAGTCCGTACGAAACTAAAGATAATTCCACCAATGTTGCACCAACTGCACCTAAAGTGAAATCCGACGATGCGGAGCTGTCCAAATTTGATAGCGATGGCGAAGAAAAGTATGAGGATATACGCGATGAAGAAGAAACTGCAAATGAAGAGAATTTGGAAGAACGTAATGATTTGGAAGAATCTAAAATAAACCCGTCAACGATTTCCTCATGGCATCATGCAAAATTGGAATCATCTGTAGCCGATGCAAAAGTACGAGATATTGCACCAAACAAATATGACCCTTATCACAGAGTGCCCTCGTTCGCTGGCGCTGAATTTGCATTGCGACACGAGTTGTTACTGCTCCGCGAGCATTTCCATCCTACAGTTCAAGTTTTTGCGAATAATATTTTGCAACGTAAGTAGATATACGATATAATGTGATAATTTTTTTTACAAATTTATTCGCATGATTACAGAAAAAAGGATCGATTATTACGGCGATCCATTGCGCGATTTCGGTTTACCACATTTTCTTGAACGTTTTGCTTTTAAGAATCCAAAAAAATTGGATCAAAAAGATGAGGCCCCCATAATCACACATAAACGCTATGTGTCATTCGGAACACGTGGAAAACCGGTTAAGTCTCTAACGAAAGCAAACTGCACTGAAGACGAAATGTACATTTTTAATTTCCTGGAGCAAAAACGCCATCAGACTGTCGTTAATAAAATAAAGAAGAAGGAAGTTGCTGAAAATGAGGAAGATGAACAATTGAAAGAAGGCGAGGTTG
The DNA here is from genome assembly GCF_001687245.7 of Rhagoletis zephyria. NCBI lineage: Eukaryota > Metazoa > Arthropoda > Insecta > Diptera > Tephritidae > Rhagoletis > Rhagoletis zephyria. Next base: position 35,279 of record NW_016160795.1, on the reverse strand, counting down.
GAGACGATGAATTTGAGGAATATCTTGGTAGCTATTTTGGCAAAAAAGCTAAAGCAGCAGCCGATGCTGAGGACGGAGAAGAAGAGCTTGACTTCCTCAAAGAGCTAGGCGGAGAATTAAAATCTGACAGTAAAAAGAAAAAGAAAAAAGCCTCTAGAGATGATGACGAAGATGATGTGGAAGATATTGATGCAGATTGGGGTGATGATAATATAGAAGAGGGTGATCTTGCCGGAGATAACGACGTGTCTGACGATGATGACCGTTCGATTGATGGCGAGGAAGATGATGATGCTGGTTCAATGTCACTTGATGAGGAGGATGGCCCAGACGATTTAAGCGACGATGGTGAAGAGAGCATGTCGGAAGATATGAGTGAAGATGAGGGAGATGATGATGATGATGATGATGATGAAGACGGCTTGTCAACTACTCGAAAGAAAAAGACTCGCAAACGACCAGTTGCATTGAATGAAAAGAGTTTCGCAAAGAAACTTAAGCATAGTGATGGTGAGTACAACTAAATATTGCTTTATGCTCTCTCTATTTAATGTTGGCATTTTAATTTGTAGATATGAGTTCACTGTTCGCCGCGGCTGATGATTTTGCAGAACTGCTAGAAGAAACGGGTAAAACAAAGGGACATGGTACCTCAAATGCCCTATTCAATAAGGACAAATCATCCGCAAAACAAATGAAATGGGAAGAAAAACGGCACTCCAATTCGAAATCGTACACAAAACGTTCGAAAAAAGTGTTTGCTGGTCAAAGAAATACTAACAAGAAGCGAAAATGAGTTTGTGCAGTAATTGATGTTAATTTTGTAAAAAAAAAAATATAATAAAACAAATTAGTCCTAGATTTCAAATTTCAGCGTTATAATAGGAATCCTTGCATGCAATTTTTTGGGAAATATGACACATTTCTAATGCACGTTTAGCATTTTTTGCCATTGCGACATCGTTAGCAAATTGCTTTTCTTATGATAACAGCATACTTTTGCTAGGGTGTTCGCCCTAGCATTTCGCATCTGTTTTCTACTCAAACAAATTTGAATTAAAACACATTTATGTTAGTATTTTTTCTGTTTTGCTATTGCTAATCGTATATAGTAATAACTTTCTTCTAGATGCAATATAGATACATATATACATTATTTTTCTAATAAGTACAATTTTGTTTTTATGTATGTAGTATATAATTTTTACTTAATAATATTGACTATACTAGCTTTCATACTATGTTATATGTTAGTTGCTAAAAAAGTTATATTCATATATTACACTACTTTTTTTTGATATTAAAATAATAGTTTTTTTTTTATAATATAATCTTAACCAACTTGATATATAATCCCGGTAATTTATATTACTGCTGTTATGTAGAACTTATAGTAGTTTTTATCGGATTCCCGCACACACATATATGTATATGTATGTATTTGCATACAAATAGATAATTGGGGTTGTACAAGCTCGCATTTATATATGTATTTTTTTTAATTACCCTATTAAACGTCTCTCATTCTAATAGTAATGTCTATATAGTTATCATAAAACGTTGAAGTAAACGGGCCTATTCCTGTTGGCGCTGTCGTTTGAAAACGAAATAAAACAATTTGACATCACTGTTGGCGTTATCGACATTTATCGCAAATACATATATCGATATTCTTCATTTTGAAACGAAAACAGTTCATTAACGACATAGAAAAATTCGTTATGCCATTAAGTGTTTTTCAGCTCGACCACGTGTGGGCTGATTTTGGCCAGTTTCTTCACTTTTGTGGGAGTTTTCATTCTTACGCTCATTTGCTCGAAAGTAGCCCGAAAAACCGGTCCTGATTATTTGTTAAGAACTTCTCTACTAGAGTCCGACCGCTTAATCGGCATCGGCATCGGCTAGTATCGGCCAAAAGAATCGCCATCGGCAACGGCCGTGTTTGGTCGATGCTTTTTACTGTTTTCGCACTTCATTCCATGTTATTTAATTTTTATTTTTTCCTCCTGTCATAAATGTGTTTCGTTTTTATGATGTACGGTGGCGAGAATGTAAATAGAAAAGACACATTTTAGCAAGTTCTGGCTATTTTTCTTTGTTTAAAAAATTTTTATTATTGTTATTATTGTTATTACTATCTAAACAAAACCCTGTAAATCAGAATTTCAAACTTTGCAGAAAATTTATAAAAATTCGACAATTTTAACAAATGTTCATCAAAGTTTAAACTGTTTAATCAGATTTTATAGAACTTTTTGAGTATGCAGTTTTTTTAATTTCAGTATAATAAAGGACTTATCGTTGATTTTTGCAATTTTTTGTCCACGCGTTTTTTTCCATACAAAATATGTTCGACATTTTTTTTTATGGAGAAAATCAGCAACACCTTCCACAAAAAAGTTGCCAACAATCAACGGTAAGTCCTAGCTATTTAAAATTTGCACTTCATATAATAAAATTGAATGAACTACAAAGCTGCATACTCAGAATGCATCTACGTGGTTTTTGTTAGATAACGAGCTACTCTTTCATAAAAAAAGTAATAAACATTAAATAAACGAAGAGGAAATAGCCAAAGAATGCTAAAATGTCTCCTCCGTATTTATAGTTTCGTGACTGTATGTATTGTTACGATTATCCTTGAATTAATCGCTGAATTCCTAAAACTTTCGGGTTCTTATCACTGGATTGTTAAATTATTTACGTTACAACAATACTTTCATTACTATTTTACTGTTACTGTTTATTAACAAATTGTATTGAAAACACATTTATAGTCAGCAGAAACTGCATATTTTTACTACTATGTGTGATTACAACTAAGAAATGTTATTTCGAATGAACTAAATATTTATTTTACATTGAATAAGAAAAAGACTATGGAACAAAATATTGCAATGATATGTATAAGCGGTATACTATTTTTTAAAACATATTTTGTTTTTGTAATGTTATTTAGTTATTTGTTTATGTTTTTCTTTTATTATTATTAAATTTTTTTTTTTAAGCATTTGTTCTTGAATTAATTTATATTCAGGTCGGACTCTATTCTCTACGCCGTTTCAATTTACAAATTTCCGGATTTACCATCGACAGCGACTTAGAAACGAAAACGCCAACGGGAATGGGCCCGAGTATTTTATTTTGTATAGTTAATATTTTGTGATACGTACTTAGTCGGCTTATTGAAATAATTAGTTTCCTTTAGTTTTTGATTATACATACATATTGTATATAACTGAAACCAAATCCTTCAAAGTTGGTAAATAGCGATTTTTCATTATCAGTGAAGAGGGATTGCGATTTTTAAATCACAGTGATTTTTTATGGCTATTGCGATCGCTGGTTCTTTTAATAACACAGAAATGTGTAATAGTTCTAATAAATAATGAGAAATCAGTGTTGGTACATGTAGGGAAAAGAGGCAAAAGCTTCATTTATTCCTTTAAAAATTGCCATATTTCACTTCGGTTGTTTATTAATATTTGCAGCCATCTTTATTCGTTGAAAATTTAAGATTATCGTTAATTTCTCCATGATCCGATGTTCGGATTTAAACCAAATTAATACGGGACCGCCTGTGGGGTAATACCTTTCCTTAAAGTTATGCGGTAACAATACAAAAAATAAAATATAAAAGTATTCCGACGAATTGATATCCTTTCTATTTATTGTAAAGTTGGTTAAAAAGTGGAACGCAAATAACGCGATCAAGCAAATCAAACTGCGTACTTGAAAATGTCCATTTAAAACGACCGTGGAACGGTAATGAAAAAACGCAATATACATACGAGCATATTCACAATTAATAATTAAAAATTTTAAAATCACCATTTCTACCATGATAGAGAAAAATCACCATTCGCAACTTCTGTTCGACTATCTATTGACAGATGTGTTTTCCATTCATAGCGAAATATCAAGCAAATAGAAAAATCACCAATCACTGATATTGTGGCCTAGCAGTAGCAGTCACAATAAGCGATTTTTAAATCACAGTGATCAAATCACCGGTAGTGAAATATCGCTCATGACTGGTCTGTATAAAAATGCTGCATTTTGATCACTAGGGTGTATATATTAGGGTGTCCTTTGAGAAAATCGATATGCATACCTTCTTTGTTTTTCCTTTGGACCTTTTATTGCTGAAGGATAGTGATAATTCGTATCGACTTGACGTTGATTTTTTGTTTAACAACTTGCACTGGGATTAATAATGCACCAATTCTAATATGCACATACAGTGGGGGGCCACAAATTTAGGGGCACTATTTCTTTACAAGTTGTTACCATATTTTTTAACTTTTTTACGCAAATATTTTTTAGTTATACTACAAAGTTTCAAACTTAGTACAAGATTTATAAAAATTCGCCAAATTTCAAAAAATTTTCATCGAAATTTCAAACTTTTTATTCAGTTTTGTTATCCCATTCATTTCCCATTCAGTTTTTAGGTTTTTTTTTTTTTTGTTTGCTTACGGTGTTATGCATTTTCTTCCATACAAAGTGTGTTCGAATTTTTTCCTAGATATTCTGATAAGGAAGTTTGTTATTTAGAATAATTTTTTTCGGAATTTGGCGAATTTTTTTTTAATCTTTTACAAGGTTTGAAACTTTGAATTAAATGTGTTCGGCATTTATTAGTTATTTTTTTAAATGGTCACAACTTTTACTACATATGTAAGTAGTGCGCCTAATATGTGGCCACCACTGCATGTATCATAATCGTAGAAGTTACCATCCTTATCCATCTCATGAAAAACCCCTGCTCAAAATTCTTTTATTTCCACTTAAATTCCGAATTAATCAGCCTTATCCTGAGTTTCACCCGATTTTTTTTTATTACTGGGAGACTACCGGAGCTACTCAGTCTTACCCGGTTCCAACAGATCTGCGGACGGCCCTCTTTTTGCACCGGTTGTGGGTCAAAAGCTGACAGAAGCAACAATCTCCACATCAAATAGAGCTAAGGTAACACCGAGCTTCTCTACAGGAGAAAAAGATATGAGTACCATTATAGGATTTCAACCACCACCAATTGCAAAGGAAGAGCTTCAACTGCCTAACGAGACCCATGTTTCTCTTGCACAATTAAAGTCCAGTTAAGGCGCCGACATATCCAACGTATATATGTATTTAGGAACCTCCCTTCACATGCTCCTAAAACCCACTCAACATCGCTCTCTTTTCTCCGTTGAAGCGGCAAGTTTCCTGGGCCTTCACTACATAGAGCATACCGCTTTAAAGCCGTTCACTAAGGGCGACATACCGATTTCTCGCCTGGTCACCTCTCTGATCAGGGAGGAACAGACGGTGCAGATGACATTTTATGGACAAAGCCAATATTACTGGAATAGTAAAGGCTCCTTGAGATGAAACTTGGAACTAAGCTCGAATGAATTTTTATGTAAAATCGCATTCTGAAACTGAAAGCATTATTTTACTTATTCAAACTGACAACCTTGCCGATCCTTGATGATCGTATTTCGAGTCGAGTTATAGCAAATAATTTTTCAGTAGCCCAAAACAAGAGACCGAAACGGTTATCATATTTATAATAAAAACTGCGAATTTAGTGTTTCAAAATAAATTTGTTNTTCTCTTGCACAATTAAAGTCCAGTTAAGGCGCCGACATATCCAACGTATATATGTATTTAGGAACCTCCCTTCACATGCTCCTAAAACCCACTCAACATCGCTCTCTTTTCTCCGTTGAAGCGGCAAGTTTCCTGGGCCTTCACTACATAGAGCATACCGCTTTAAAGCCATTCACTAAGAGCGACATACCGATTTCTCACCTCGTCACCTCTCTGATCAGGGAGGAACAGACGGTGCAGATGACATTTTATGGACAAAGCCAATATTACTGGAATAGTAAAGGCTCCTTGAGATGAAACTTGGAACTAAGCTCGAATGAATTTTTATGTAAAATCGCATTCTGAAACTGTCGGGAACGAAAGCATTATTTTATTTATTCAAACTGACAACCTTGCCGATCCTTGATGATCGTATTTCGAGTCTGGTTATAGCAAATAATTTTTCCGTAGCCGAAACAAGAGACCGAAACGGTTATCATATTTATAATAAAAACTGCGAATTTAGTGTTTCAAAATAAATTTGTTTTTTATAATTTTTTCTCGTTACTTCGAGATTGCACGAGCTTCGAACCTACCGAATGATAGTGCTGCGCACCTCTGACAGCTCGGTTGCAGCGATTGAGCTTATTTCATAGAGAGTTACATCCAATTTAACTTGAACAGGCCTTTTATACGAACACGTTTTTTTACAAGCCAATCCTTATAACTACTACTTTATGATATACATACATAAATATTATTTACCTAAATAATTAATTAATTTTTTTTCTTGATAGTGGTATCAAAATACGTTTACTTGTTAATTTTGCGGTTTACGATACTTCTGTGTTTGTGTTTTTTTTTTTGTCTCGTGATATAAGGCAACTTTTTTAAAGGCATCATTATTTAATAAATCTTTTTCTTTACCTTTTCATTCAAATTTGTATATTCAATATTGTATATTTATATATAATACATATATATGTAGGTCAATCCATGTCAAATCGTCCAATGGTTATAATCGATCCAAATAAAGGATACATTTTGGTCAGGACTTTTCTTTTATGATATAACAAAGTTCTGCCGAAGGAAACAATTATTTTTTTTCGAATAATCAAAATTTCACAAACTCTCGGATTTTGCAAGTTTATTTTTTGAAAAGTTAAAAAAAATTTCAAAAAATATAAAAAAATTGCAGAAGTTTAAATGTAAAAAACCGTAAAAGCAATAACTTATACATACAGTGACTCAAACATATGACAACGTGTTGATTTTTTTTAATATTCGTATTGTTTTTCAAGCAAAATTTTTTTTGTCACTTTTCTATAAAAATAACGTGCAAGCTTTAACCAAAACCATATAAATCACGGATTCAATTATTATACTAATTTTAGGAAGATTCATCAAGTTTTCACCAAAATTTCAGCTTTTTACTCTGAATCTTTAGAACATTTTTGGGTATGCAGTTTTATAGCCCATACAATTTTAGTCTAATGAAGTGCTAAAAAATGCCGTTGATTTTTTTTATTTGTATTTTGGTGACGAATTTTTGCACTTTTTTTCATATAAGCATGAAGTTCGTATAAAATGAAACGCCGGAGACCGTTAGCAACCAAATTTCAAAAAATCAACGCCAGGTTTTGTAAACTGCACTTGTTATATATATAAAAAAAAAAAAAAACACGAAAAAGTAGTCTCCAAACAAAAAATTGTCAAAAATCACGCAATTTTTTAGCCGGTTGAAACTTGCACTTTGGGCTAGAATGGTCCAAGAATGGTCTTAAAAAGATTCAGAACACAAAGTTGAAAATTTGTTGAATCTTCCTAAATTTTGTATAATGTTTGAAACTGTGATTGATAGGATTTTGGGTAATGCTTGCGCGATATTTTTATAGAAAAATAACCAAAACAAATTTAGCTCCAAAAACATTACGAATATTAAAAAAAAAAATTAACACTTGGTCATTTGTTTGAGTCACTCTATGTATAAGGGTTAAGCTAAATTTTTTTAAATAATACTAACGGATCTTAAAAGGTCCTGAAATTTCCAAAAAGTTGTTGTTTTTTACAACATATAAAATTTTGAACTTGGATTTAAATAAAATTTTGCAAAATTTAAATTAAAAATAAATTTAAATTAAATAAAAACTGTTTAACATAACTTTATCTATTTGAAGGTCTTTATGTTGTTTTTGTTCGCCGTTAATTTTAAGTAATAAATTTTTTTCCGAGTTCAAGGCCAAATATAGTAAGTCAAACACAATTTATACATTGTATCATTCATTTAGAATTTTTATATCTGTTGAAGGTATTGTATACAAAAAAAATTGCCAAAAATTCTTATAAGAATTTGCTTTTACGATTTTTTCCTTTTTAAAATTCAGTAGATATTGAAAGAAAAACATAAAAAACACTGGAAATTTATAATTTTGCATAAATTTCGATCAAAAAAAGATGTTGTTGCCAGAACTGCGATACATTATAAAGGAAAATTGCCGACCGAAAATTCATCCAAATCAAAAATGGCCGATCCCACGCATTGAGCGATTTGATATGAATTGACGCATGTGCATACATTTTTTGTTTCAATGATTTTTAAAGTTACAAGTTGCATGTCTAATTTTTTTTTTTACCGTGGTTTTAAGTTTTTCCTTCGATATGCTTTTTATGTTCTTAAAAAAATACTTAGTACTTATTTAAGCTATACATCGATACTTAAATAATTATATCGCTATTATTTTCATTTGAATATACACAAAATTGGAAACCTTAAAAGGAAATTCAAGTATGTAGATTTATGTATGTATGTACATTATTTTTTTTAAGTTTGCTTTCGCTAGCTTAAGCTAATTAGTGTCACCTTAAAATATTTATATGTAGGTATATGTATGTACGTAGAAATGTTTTTTTTTACCAATCAAATTAATTTCTTTTAACAATCAAATTAGTTCTTTTAAATCAATGTATATATGTAGGTATATATGTATGTTTATACATTTACAACTTTTAGTGTATGTGTGGATTTTTTGCAATTTTTTACGCACATATATAAATATTTTTTTTGATTGCTGCAATTTTTCAATATCACTATTTTTACTACAAATTTTTATTTAATTATTTTAATTATTACGAATACATACTAGCAAATCTGTATATACATTTAAACATAGTTAGAATCTACTTATGTATAACTACTTTATGTTATTCTGCTAATGGTTTTCATTTAAGTAGTATTAATTTCTCGCACCAGTTTTATGAAAATATGTTTTTTTTAGTTATTTAGTCTTTTGTTATCATACTACATTTATGTTTATATGTACATATCTAGGTATGTATGTATCTTATATTATGTTAAAATTTCCCTAAATGTACTTTTTTTGGCAACCGGACTAGAACCGGGTTCCGGTTCTCAAAAAATTGGTAACGGAAATAGGCCCTATCGGAAAAGTGTAAATAAACATTTTAAAAAGTTTTTACAAAGATTCAATTTCTTTTTATATTATAAAGTAAAGTAAAGAAATAAAATATACAAAATTCGTTCCTTAGTTGATATTTGTGTTACAAAAATTTTATAAAAATAAATTACATGAAATTTCAGTCGATCTGAAAAGACTAGCATATCGAGGCTCAGGGACAAACTCAACGGTATTCAAAAAGGGGAGATTTTTTTTTAACCACATTTATTTTTCTGTGAAAAAATTTATTTGCGGTGCTACATAATCTCAAATACATATGTATGTCAAAAAATAACGTATTTTGCACTTTTAGGTTAGGATATCTCAAAATGTGTTAGAGAAATTCTGAGCCCGGATTCGGATTCAGCGTCGAAAATTCTACGCGAAACCATATACCACAAGCTCATAATAAAATAGTGTGTCGGCCAATAGTTGGCAGACTTTTTAATTTGAACGCAATCGGACTGCATTTCCCAACTATTTAGTCGGTGTGATTAGGTGGTGTATAATACCACCTCCATACATCTTCATGTGATTGAAACGAGCGCGACTAAATCGGCGGCCGATAAAGTCTGCAGTGCGCGGGGCTCTTAATGCTCAAAGGCAGCGTATATATGTATGTATTTCAATGGTGGTACACGGGTAGGTACTTGTGATAAATGGAAGATAACGACCCTAGCTTGCTGCAGCAAGGGTCCGCATGCAACTCTGTTTAATACAGAACGTACGCCAGGCAGAACGACGAGAGTTCTAAATTACACAGCGCCAGTGTGGTCGCCGGAGACCAGTAGGACGCAGAGAATGAAGCTGCAGACAGCACAAAATACAGCACTTTGGACAGCCACCGGATGTCTTCTGATGTCGCCAGAACACCACCTGCATGACGGGGGGAAAATGCTCCCCATCAGGGAGCACAACACAATGCTCTGCAAGAAATTATTAGTAGGGAGCCAAAGACGTGGACACCCGAACAGACACTTGTTTGCAGAGGAGCCCTCGCCAAGGCATGTTAGAAGGCATCTATACAAACTGACGGACGAAGTCCAGAGGTTCATAAAGCAACCTCTAGACCCGTCAGCATATCGACAGGCCCTGAGCGGCATTCACAGGGAGTCAGTCTCAAGTTATGTAGACTCCAGACCCGTGCATGCCGTTCTGGGCACACAACCACCTGACGTAGAAGAGACGGAGCTTCGTCTGCCTCGGGAGACTCGGACCACAATAGCCCAACTTCGCTCTGGCTACTGCAGCAGGTTCAACTCATACCTCAGCAGATTAGATGCAGATGTGTCAAATGAGTGTCCGACATGTGGAGAGACACCCCACGACTGGAAACATCTCTTCGCATGCCCGGAAAACCCCACACAGCTAACACCTTTGTCCCTATGGACAGACTCTATAGAAGCTGCACGCTTCTTAGATCTTCCGTTAATTGAGCTTGACGACAACTACTGAGATACTAGCCGATCTGGAAATTTAGCTCACGACTATCAATCCAGCTTAAACAAGCAACTTTTCATCGACTCGACGCAAATGAGCTGTTGGTCTTCATATTCTAATTACATCGGACCGCTGCGGAAATAATGCTCGGCATACCAAGCCACTCTTCAAACAATTGCGACCTGCGCGACAATTGAGCCGATACCGGAAGATGAGAGATTAAGATGTTTTTTCAATGGGATGAAAACAGATCAAGTGAAACGTAAATGGGAAGAGCTTAAGATGTTGGCAAGCAGAAAATAAGGCAGCAGACTTCGGTCTTGTAACCCGAAGAGACGACGATGGGAATCTGATAACGGAAATTCAGAGAACACTTAATATATGGAAGAAGTTCGTCGTAACCCTAGCGATAGCGTAGCGATAAAGGTGGCGCGTTTGATAAAAAAGAACCCAGACCATTTTATTGGAACGATGGGCTTGTTCGAGTTGCAATCACAACCGCATTGTTGCGCAAATTATTAAAGTATCACGCTCTGTGTTTGCAACAATGTTGCCATTTTTCATCAGTACGGCAGTAATGCCGCTTTTATTACGTGCCTCGAACAAGCCCGATGCTAACGTCCCTCTACTGAACCAAGACGGGGTGAGAACAGCAACAATAAAAACTAAAAACAACAAGGCCACTGGAGCCGACAGAAAAGCCTGCGGCGAAGAGCTGATTGGCCCTATGTACCAGCTTCTAAGCGCAATTTTCTCTGATGAATGAAAATTTGATCATTTAAACATTTGAATCTCAGTGTACTTTGCTCCAACGAGATTCTGCTGTTTGTGCCAATTACAGCGTGATGAACCTTCTAAAAAGGCTGTAGCCCATCGTCAACGAACTGATTGGGCCTTATCAGTGTGGCTTAGCCGTGGTAAATTCATCACAAACGAGATTTTCATAGTGCGACAAATCCGGGAGAGAAACTGAAGATCAAATCAATAGGGCTGTTCAGGATGTTGTGGAAATGGTCTTGGATTTGCATTAGGAAATTTTATGCTTGCTGAAATGGACAGCGTGTGCATTCAATTGTTGTGGATTTACAAATGCAACGAATACGCCAATGCAAGAGCATATGCACAAGATCCTGAACAGCCCTAATATAATTATGTAGATCAGCTTGTTGTTGATTTTAAAGCCGCTTTTGATAGCTTGAAGACAAACTGTCTCTGAGACGTCATGCCTAAATTTGGAATCACCGCAAGGCTAATACGACTATGTAGGTATATAGTGTAATATTGAGAATAACTTTTGGCTTCCTCCAAGAGGGGAAGAACTGCTTCGTGCCGCTTCATACTAAACGAGACATTAGACAAGGCAAATTGTTTAATATGAAAGCGTAAAGCTGCTTTTTAAAGATCGACTAGAAAATCTACTGTAGCCTAATAGGAGCTTCCCATCTGAATTGCAGCGACCTACCCACTAATCTCGTAAGCGCAGCATATTCTAGCTTAGTGAATATGGCAAAAAGGATAACGTCGGGCGAGGACAAGATACAGAATCGCCTCGCAACACACGAAGATTACATGGGGATTACATTGGGACACACGCTTTCAACCCTCCCCTCAGGACCAAATATCACACCCACATCTCGAGAAATATGGGCGATGTCGAACAAACGTAAGATGACTTTGAGGTCTTTCAAGAGAACTACTTATTCCATGCCATTCCAGGTACCGAAGTAGAAAAAAGATGAACTGTACAAGGTACACAGCGCTTGATGTCCGATTTTTTTGTTTCCCTGGGCCATGCTGGAAGCAGATGTTGTTTTTGGGCTACAAGTTTATTACCATAGCCTAAAATGCAGCCCTGTATTGGGCCCATATTTCTGTATGTAACTTGAAATATTTTTGGGCTGCATTGATACTCTCTTAGGGCGTATGCGACCCGCGGGCGCAGGTTGGACAGCCTTGGTGAAGATAATGGTCTGGTGAAAATATCTGCCGACTCGGCGCCCAAGATTGGACATTGAACATTCAAATTAATTTCTGGCTCAGCGTTTGAATGGAGTAACAGAAAAAATTTTAAATTCTTATTACAATTGTTTAAGTTTATAAAGTCGAATCCCGTATTACTCGGACTAAAACTGTCAAAAAGGTACGGGATCGCTTTTTCGTAAAATGTAGTCCTTGAAGAAATCAACAAATATGTAACAAAAAAATGAAATAAACACAAAATTAAAATGTCTCAAAACAAAATTTATTAAGTTATGCTTTTAATATTTCGCACTTTACAGTATGTAAGTTAAAGTTGATTTTTTTTTTTTGGTGCTTTTATCATTATTGTATGCAGCATTACAATATTATGTAATTGAGTAAAATAATAATTGGCGTTATAAGTATTAATTAGTTAATTGTATTATGCAATGCCAACTTACTTATGAAAATAAATTTGCAATCGAAGAAGAAATATTGCAATATAATAGTTTTTTTTTAAGCTAAAAGCGAAAAATGATGCTAACTTCAACTTATATTTATATACATAAATAAGTATGTGTGTTATAAACAAACAAAAATGTATTAACTCAATAGTAAGTAATAAGTAAATTGGAACAGAACAGTTTACCCAGGGATAAATTGAAATAATTCAGCTGTAATAGCACATATATGCATTTATATATATATGTATATGCAGGTGCGTATTTTGGTAATTTGTTTTAACATTTTACTAATATTTAAACGTACAAATGTACTTAGATACAAACTAAAAAAAAAAAAAAAATTAACTAGACTAAACAATTTGACGTGATTTGCGCTAGGAAATTAACATATTTATGTATGTATTTTATTGCCAAAGGACACTGGCTTTGTTAAGATACATATTTATGTATTTTAGCTACAAATTATAGTTGCTGAAACACTATATTCCCCATTAAATACTAGTGTTGCACTACGTGTATGCATATATTTTAAAAACTTTGCTTTAATTAACTTAATACAATAAAGAATCTATGCATAATTATATTTGCATAAAATAGTGCCGATATTTTGTTTAAAAATATTTTACTTATTTCAACACATAGGCTACATAATTTGGATGGGAGGCTTGGTGTTTGTAATTCTTTAAATGGAAGTGTGTACGTCTGTACGTCTGCATTTACGCAAATTTTAAATGTTTTAAAAAATTTTAAGAGAATTTTATCCCATCACCCAACAAGCACAATTAATACATTTTTTTTTTTTTAATTATGATTAATGCAACATTTTTCGTTTTTTTTTCTCATTATGTTTGTAACATTTATTATAATTTCATTTGTTTATTAAAAAAGCAGTAAAACTACGTAACTTTTTAAACGCTCGTTATCGAGTTGCACGATTTAAAAATTAAATTTCGAATAAGCTTCATTAAATTCTCGCAGTTTGATTAGAATGCTGAGCTTTAAAAAAAAAACAGTTTAAGTTTAGAACTTTTTAATATGCTGACATACATATCGTCGAAGTTTTTGCAAAACCGCCTAAATTGCCGTAGTGATAAAAATGAGATTTGGTGACCCTGAACCCCCAGGCATCAAGATTGATGCATAAAAATCGTTAAATCGTTATTAAAACAACAGATTTGTGAAATAATAGCTAGAGAAAAAAACCGTCTATCAAGGCAATGCCTTCAAAGAATAAACTGTTTTTTCGCTCTCCTGTAAAATTTGAGTGCCATAAGATGGGCGGTTTTGTAAAAACATCGACGATATGTATTTATGTGTATGTATGTATGTAATAATTAAAAAGGCGCTATTTTATGTCTGAGGACCGCTTTCACACTGGAGAGTTAACTCACATACGGCAGTTCAGTGGCTATTTTCAGTATAAAAATTAACTCTGCATTATGAAAATGGCCCAAAAAATGCTAACTGAATTTAAGTTAGTGCGCCAAAAGTCCTTAGATGTGGATAAAGAAAAGAAGGCATAAATTAATATTCAAAACGAATAAATCATATCGTACGCTGAATAAAATGAGGAACAGAAGTCTGGCACTTTTTTTTATTGTAGTATTAGCGAAAAAATATATTTAAATAGTGAGTGAAAAACGCAATTAAAATTGATTTAACACAATTGAAATTACAACAAAAACAAATTTAGTAACAAAAAAGTTGTTGTGCTGCGAAAGCAACAAAGTTAGCAACTCATTGAAGAAAGTTTAACAGAATTCTATTTCTGATTATTTGTAACAACTTTGCATGACACATTTTGCTTCACAAATGCTGAGCCTATAAATTCTGCATTGGGGTACGAACTAGGTTTAGCTGCAATGCCTAGAAAATAAAATTTAGGGGAAATTATTTGATTTTATTAAAAGAGTTTCCCAAACTGGTCATTCATCTGACTTAACTTTTCTCCTTCAATTTATTCTGACAATAAAATTCGCCGGCATGTTATAATTGCAACCGAAATTAAGTTCTTAATATCATTGATGACAAATAAGTCAGCGATGATCGGAAATGATGGAAACTTAATTTTGTGAAAATTGTAGATAAGTGGATTTTACATATAAAGTATCGGTACCTTCTAAGCTGATTGCATGTCAGTGCAAGTTTCAGCATATCGCTGCAGGCACAACCAAATGCGTAGCACAATTAAATTTGTGTCTTGATCTTTAAAATCCTTCTTGACAATATGTGGACCATATTTTTGTTGGTGTTGGTGTTTAATAAAAAACAAAAAACGACTACTTAATTTCTTTACTTTTTTTTCTAAAAGAAAATTGCAATTACAATTCTCATGTTCATGATCGCCGTCCCATTTCGCTATAACTACAAAAGTACACTTCGAATTCATACATTTTTATGTATGTATGTTATTACTCAGTACATTTATAGGGGTTAACATTAACTTAATTTCCGCTTTAATATTATTGGCTTATAAAATTTAGTATATTTATGTAATAATATTCATATTTAGTTAATTCATAAACTATTTCTATACATACATACATTTATATGTGCTGGGTTTTTAAGCTGACTTTTTCTTACGTTTTTTTTTGTTTGTTTGTTTGTTTAATAAGCAATTAAAATTGTTTTCGTCTTCTTATATTCGCTATTTACCTCCTCGTTTATGCTAAAACACACATATGTACATATGTATTATGCGCAAATTGTACAAATTTGCAATATTATTAATAATAAATGGAAATTATTGTATGCACGCATCATCATTTTGTTTTGTCTGTTTGATAGCTTTGTTCCCAGTCGATTAATATTTTTTTAGCTACGACTTTTTCCGAATGAGACTGTCGTCAGTATTCTCTCTTTTATATATACTACCTACAATTTCATACGTTTACTTGTTTTCAATTTGCTCGTCTTATTTGGTTTCGTGCAAATATTATATTGAGATAGACGCAAGTGTTTCATCTCTCTCTCTCTCTCTCTCTCGCAATCAACTATTACTAAAAAACTATGCTTTTGTCCCTTATTTACTTAATAGCAGTCATTATTATAACTTTTGTTTTCTTGTTTCTTCGGTATTTTTTTTTTAATATATTTATTGCTCGCATCTTTAAATATCGTTTAAATTGAACTATAGGTACAATAAGCTTTTTCATGTGTATCCATTACATTAAATACTAATTTCTGTTTTAGTACTCTTGTAATAAACAAATTACAATTATTTTAACACACACAAAAAAAAAATAACGAATGTGCGTGCAGCATTAAGAATTACAGTTAAATGCGGTTCGCCTAAAATGATTTTATGAAAGGATTTCAGCATACAAATAATGAAATTGCTTCCGAGATTCGCGCAGCTTTTTATGATTTTATATTAATACCTGAGTTATTCCTTCAATCTCTGCACTCACCTGTAATAAAATTACAACAAATATCTCATATTTTGTTAGAGAGCAAATTATAATAAAAATAAGGTGGAATCGGTGTTTCGTCAGTTAACGGACTAAGCCCTAGTGTAAGCAAATATTTACATATTTACTGTTTTTTTTAACTGCTTTCCAATATCTTCTATTTCCAATCAAATATTAGACGACATTCTTTTTATTCCACTGGCTAAAAAAAAAATCAATGCAATGCATAGTATAATAATTTTAAATGTTATTTACATAATTAAAATAAGTTTTTAAACAATTTTAAAATTACGTCTCGCAATTAATACCTGCATTCCGCATGTTTCACGCACATTCATTCATAATAGCCCATATTTCCGTTGGCTTCAAATCATAACATAACTGAATTGACAAAAATAACTTATAAAGATGTGAAAAGTAAATATGTGATATTGGTCTGCCATTTGACCACATCTATAGCCCACTATGAATTCTAGATCCACCATAATGCGCAACAGATGCGCCAATCATTTGTATACGTGGCGCTGACGTAACGAACGTAGCGTACCAACGGACAGCACATGCACAGCTGTTGAGGGTGCCACATCCTTGCTGGTACTTGCATGTCTGCTCATTTGACTATGACTTCGGTTTCTTTCCTCTTTCATACCACTCGTCAACTTCAAAGTTGCTGAATCTGATATGGTTGAATTAACTTCGCCATTTGTTTGCTTTTGAAGCGTTTTATTTATGGCTTTTACGTCAATATTTTTTTGTTTATCACTCTTATCGCTCTTGGGCGGCTCTTCTTCCGCCTCGAATTCCTTTTTAATTATCGTCATTATAGTATTCTGCTCGTGAGCATTATCATCTTTTGGCTTTTGGTATTCATAGTAACGACGTTCGAACTTGAAGTAACGTAGTGCATTCTGTGTACTGAACAGCAAAATAGTGAACATCCGATAACGTGCTTTGAAGCGTTGTGCATGTTTTGCTTGCAGCTGCGATGTCAGGCCTAACCAATTGTTCTCTTCGTCATGGGTAGGCACGCGTATGCTACGTCGATTGCGACGTGATTGTATCGCTTTAGATCGGGCAGCCAATGGTAGATCGGTATTATTTTTATTAATATCTTTTTCAACTATAGCTTCTTCTTCTTCACCTGCCTCATCGTCGTCATCTTCTTTCGGTTCAATTTTCAGTAGGGGCAACGCCGCTGTTTTTCTCCTTGCACCAGTCTTGTAATTCGTAACAGCCGATTGCGTATTCGCGCGTACTTGCCTTACGTTTCGTTGTTTCTTGTTGACCGTTCGCAAATCTTGCGGCTGTTCATTCGTGTCCAGCGAACTTGCCATCTCCTTTATACTTGTGGTTAGAATATCCATGTCGTTATTTTTCAGTTCTTTCAAGGGTTTCTTAATTTTAGTACTATCTTTTTCTTTAATTGCACTTATATTTTCGCTTGTCTCTTCTACGGCTGGTTCAGTCTTGATAGGCGCTGCCACATCGTCGATTTGATTATTGTCAACTTCAGCCATGACAGCCTTATTCTGTTCAATCTGTGCCAGCAAGATGTCTATATAATTCACTTTACGTTCCACAATTTCGTCCTCATCAAATCCAGCAAATCCTTCCTCTTGCACTTCCACTTCCTCTTCTAGCATACTGTCATTCAATTCATCTGCGCTTACAGTCTTTTCACTAATAACACACTCTAATTCTGCAAGTTCTCCGACCTCAATTTGTTCCCCACTTGTTTCCAGTCCATTCAAACTATTTACACTCAAAGTCTGTCGTTCGAGTAGTGTGTGATCTGATGACTTGCTACGGCCTAGACCACTGGTTGTGTCACCTTCTGACTCGAGTCTTTCGTGCGTCGATTGGGTATCGGATTCGGGTGCTGAATACAAAGTTGAAGCGGCGGCTTGCCATTCGACATAATTATCAGATTCGTCCACTGCTACCAGCTCGACTGGTTGCTGTTCTTGATCAATTTCATTAACTTCTTCAGTCACCACAGTTTCTGTGTGAATTTCGATTAATTCAGCACCCACACCTTCCACCTCTACCACCTCTTCATAACCAATAAATTCATCTTCATGCTGTTCTTCACCAGCAGACGAAATATTTTCCATTGCTACTTCGTTTTCATTAGCCACCTCAACATAAGCTTCCACTTTCTCGCACACTGCATCTGTTTCAGTTGCAAACACTTCCTCAACATCTGAATTATCCAATTCTTCGGACTGTTGACGGTTCAAACGGCGAAGCACCTTCTGTAGTTCATCGAATTTAGCACAAAGGAATTGATGGCCCAGCAATCCTTCAATAGACGCACGTTTTATCGACTCTCGCTGCAAACAAAGTTCCACANTCAACATCTGAATTATCCAATTCTTCGGACTGTTGACGGTTCAAACGGCGTAGCACCTTCTGTAGTTCATCGAATTTAGCACAAAGGAATTGATGACCCAGCAATCCTTCAATAGACGCACGTTTTACCGACTCTCGCTGCAAACAAAGTTCCACTATCAGCTGTTTCAATGCTGGTTTAGCATTTTTCCAACGCGTGGAGTTATTTTGTATATCACCGTCTAATATACGTTGTTTCACCACACGTTCATTGACCTTCTCACTTTGCCCCCGTCTAAACGGCGGATGACCCATGTACATTGCATAAAGTGTAGCGCCTAGGCACCAGACGTCATAGGCTTTTGAGTACGTTGTGAGCTGTGCATCTGTGAGGCTCTCGGGTGGCGCATAATCAAGCGTGTAGCGGGGAACATCCTGCCAAGTTTCAGCAGTTGAGTTGTAGCTGTTAGAATAGTGAGAGATTCAGTTACATAAAATAAAAAATAAAATAAAAAAAAATTTTAAATTGGGAAATGAATATTCGCTGGCACTCACCTTGCTGAACCGAAATCCACCAACTTTATACGCTTCATTTGCGTATCGGCGAACAGTATGTTTTCCGGTTTTAAATCTCCGTGTATGAAATTCTTTGAGTGCAAATATTGCACAGCATCACAAATTTGTAGGAAAATATCACAGCACTGTGACTCAGATAGACCGCCAGACGAGTGTACAAACTCCTGCAGTTCGCCGCCACCCACATGTTCCATAACAATCCAAATACTCGAATCGTTGCGATATGTATCCACATATTTACAGATATTCCTATGACTACAAGAACGCAAAGCGTCCACTTCAGCAGGCCGATACAGTTTTTCAGATATGACTTTCACAACATGATTAAGCTCCTTTTCACTGTCGTTGAGAATGTAACAACTGCCGAAGCTGCCGTTGCTCAAAAGGCGTCCTAATTGCAGCGTGGGCGGACAAGGCGAGGGAGTCTAAGAGAAGAAACCGAATATGTAGTATTTCAAGTACAAACTAAGCAAGGCGAATGTCACTTACCGTAACTGGATCTTTGCAATACTCAACGTTGCAAGCCTTTTGTGTCGTTCTAAGTGAATTCAAGTGTTGCGGTGCCACATACGAGTAGCCACGAAACAATCTGTGGGTGTTGACAGGAACCGGCGCTGGAGAATCGATCACTGGTTGTTTGGTAAATTCTTCGCTAAAGTTTTGAGTATCATCCTCACTATCTAATTTCGGTTTGAATGGAGCTTTTCGCCTTTTGCTCTTCAACTCATCCCAGTCGATACCTTTGAAGAAGGGATGCTTTTTGATATCGGCAGCATTTTTGTTGTTTCCACCTAAAATATAATTGTTTTTATTACATTCGAGTTTGTAGCTTTATTTTCATATATGCACACAACTCACCTAAACGCTTTTTGGGATCCTTATGAAGCATTTTTAGTATAAAGTCTTTTACCGTATCGTTCAGTGTCGATGGCAGTACCGGATCGACTTTTTGTATGCGACGAGATATATCTACTTGAGAGTTTTGTTGTTCAACAACAGTGAAAGGCGATGCGCCAGTGAGCAATTCATATGTGAGCACGCCAACAGACCACCAATCGGCAGCGAGATCATGTCCAGTTGGACCAGCGCGTATTATTTCTATGAATGTTGATAAAATGAAATGCGTTATTTATATATGTAATTATGTATGTAAAATTATTCATTCACCTGGTGCCATGTATTCTAGTGTACCACAAAAGCTATGCGCTCGGTGATCCGAATCTGGTTCGAATATCTTTGATAAACCAAAATCGGCCAACACTATGTGACCATGGCCATCTAGTAAAATATTTTCAAGTTTTATATCGCGGTATATTATACCCAATTTATGCAGATGCTCTAAAGCGAGCACCACTTCGGCAATATAAATGCGTACGGTTGCTACCGAAAAATGTTCGGCTGTATAGAGATGCGTGAATAATTCGCCACCACTGACGTAATCTACAACAAAAATGAAGCATATTTAGAAAAATTATTTATACAAAGCGTGGATTAAGATCACTTACCCAAAATTAAATATAATTTCGAATCCGTTTGGAATGCATAATGCATGCCAACTAGGAATGGACTTTGTTGTATAGCCTCAAGAACCTGAAAAAGAAAGGACGATTGTTAAAATTCGAAACGTTTGTGTAAATTTTTAAGATTCAAAGAGAAATAAATAAATATTGTCACAAAGCGTTACAGAGCCCGAAAAAACGAAATGCCAGGATCAGGGAACGAAACAAATGTATTCCTGTGTATTTTGATGCGCTTAATCTGAATCCGGCAACGGAATCGGTCCAACGGGTCTGACTTCAGCGTTAACATAAGAAATAACATGGCGGATATTATGAGGCTTTTTGAGGCTTTTGAGGTTACAAAAAAATTTCTGAGTTTGATTCACCCATCCCAGCCACACAACAAAAAAGGTGTCGAGGTTCGGGAATTGTTCCACATCGTCAGGAAATAACGGCTGTATTTTATGAACTTAAAAAAATAACAAGTAATTTTTAAGCAAAAAAAAACAAACCCGACTTCAATTCTCATATAAAAATTTAAGACTACCGTTAATTTCTTCACGATCCAATGATCGGTACACCAAGTTATACACTTATACACCAGTGTGCTACTTGAGGAGGTACCACCTTTCCTTTAAAAAAAAAAATATATATATATATAATTATAGAAATCGGTTGACGTGGTCCAAAGTTATGCGGTAACATAACAAAAAAATAGAAAATATTTCGACAAATTGATAAACTCCACCTTTTCTTTTAAGGCAGTTAAAAATATGAATAAATAATAATGAAAATCCTTTAGTTTTCGTTGAAAATTCAACGATATATTCGGACTTTCAGAGAATAATTTAATGAAAAAACCCGTAGATTTTAAAAATTTTGTATGGGATCATAGCCAATTCGGCAAAACGGTTAACACCATTGCATTCAGCTTGCCCCAATTATCTACAATGACAAATCCCCCGTCTGTCGGATTTTCAACTAACACAGTGTTATTGCCCATGTACTTTCAGTCATAAAAACAATTTATCAGTGATAAAGAGATTTTTGTAAAGACATTAAAATGCAAAATGATGAATATTTCGGGTAGTCCACCAATTAATATTTTTCAATACGTAGGCATACAAGATTTGGTGGAATTATAATTGATAATTATCAGTATGCCCTCGTATGTGTATCTGTAAGAGTTGAACTGACTGCAATTGAAGGTTATATTCTCATAACTTAACTGCAAGGCGTTTCATCTCGAAAAGTTGTTATTTCGATTGTGATTTTTTGTTTTAAAATCCGAAGTTAGCACATACATAATAAATTGTTGATAATTTATTATTGCCTCTTCGCCTTTTTTACAGACACATGTGTCACATAAAAGAACAATGCCCTGCACGTGCTTCGTTAATAAAATAAATGAAAGCGAAAAGAAAATACCTACCGTGACTCAAACAAATGACCATGTGTTGATTTTTTTTTTTAATATTCGTAATGTTTTTCGAGTTAATGTTTTTTGTTATTTTTTTATAAAAATATTGTCCAAGCTTTAACCAAAACCATATTAATCACAATTTGCAACCTTATACAAAATGTCGGAAAAATCGACAAATTTTCATCAAAATTTCAACTTTTTAATCTGAATCTTTTAGAACTCTTTTTGGTATGCAGTTTTATAGCCAATACAATTTTAGTGCAAGTTCCAACCGGTTAAAAAATCGCGTTGATTTAAAAAAAATATATTAAATCTCGAGCACATGTACATACGTTATATGAGAGAAAATGCCACCACCATCAGAAAAAAAAATATTAACAATTGGCGCGATTTTCTAGCGTCTTGAAATTTGCATTTCAGCCTACTATAATTTAATTGGCTCGAGTTATCGCTTAACGAATCTTGTTGTGTTTCCTGAGAAAAATTGAGCTTACAAAATTAACGTAGGTATCGAAATTTACAAAAAAATAAAAAAAACACTAAAAAAACAAAAATCAAAATTGGTCAAAATATCGCATATAAATTCAGATTTCAAACTTTGTACAAAAATTGTAAAAGTTCTACGAATTTTCACCAAAATTACAATTTTTTTCGCTGGCAGTGACCGTGTCCTCCATATAATAGAAAATTGTCGAACATACTTTGTATGGGAAAAACGTGAAACACCTTTAACCAGAACAATTCTCAAAAATCAACGGGATTTTTTTACCATCTTACTAGACAAGAATTAAATGGGCTACAAAATACTGTATATTCAAGATTTTTTCTAAAGATTCTGAATTAAAAGTCTGAAATTTTGTTGAAAATTTGCAGCGTTTTTATAATTTTTGTACAAAGTTTGAAATCTGCATTTATATGGTGTTTGTTGTATAACCAGCTGGACTTTTATAAAAAAAAAATCATAAACATTAAATAAACAAGACACTCCTATTATTTTGTGCACAACTGTAGATGACCATGCCCCCTGGTAATAGTTTTGGCTCTTTATATAGATAAACAAAAATTGACATGCGAAATGCCATCAGTGCAGTATCAATTCATTTTAAGATTTATGATCTCAATCTCGAAACTACTATTCCATTAGAATTTTCGAAAAAACGTGTAAATAAAGAGCTCGTGATACCATCTAGGAGTTTCTTCATGGAAACAGGAAGAGTGTAGTAGTCATGGTTCCAAATTCAGCAGAAACCCAAACAACTTACCGTGCATTTCTCTGCAAAAGAAGCAAATATTTATTAGGGTGATTCACAATGTGGTCATATTGTCATAATGTCATTTAAAATTATTGCATGACAGACAATATGACTCGCTTCGACACCTTGTGAATCACCTAAATAAATATGCACATAAATGACCAGTTGGATCGCATATTTATGTATGTACATACAGTGAAACCCGCTTAAGTACCCAACCCGCTTAAGTAACCAACCTGCTTAAGTAACCAACATTTTTGGGCACCGTGAATTTTTTAATGTAATCTGAAGAGAATCCTTCTCTTAACTACCTTCCCGCTTATTTACCCAACCCGCCTAACTACCTAAATTTTTCGTACCCCATTTACCGTTTTACTTATAATTTTCCACTTTTAAGTGCTCTTTTAAATTTTTTTAAATATTTACATATTTTGAAATTCAGTGGCACCGTCAGTGTAAGAACATGCTAGTATCAAGTGGCTAAAAATTACCGTTGATTTTTTGGAACTTTTTTGTCGCATTTGCTTCCATATAACGAATAAACACAGTTTGTTTTTATGTGAAGAAAACCGCTGTACCTTCGGCAACAAAATTCTAAAAAATCAACGGTAATTTTTTGCCACTTGCAACTTGTTACACTAAAATCGAATGAGGTCATTTCTGAGAAAAAAGTTTGAAATTTTGATGATCACTTTATGAATTTTCAGGGTTCCACAAAATTTTAAGCTTAGATTTATATGGCATTTGCAGGGAATTAACTGTATCTTAATTGAAAAATCTCAAAAATTAGTAAAAATAAGAATTTGGTCTAAAATGTATGTGTGTGTATAAATATGTATAAACAATGACTTTTTAAAGAGTTGAATTATTGTAAAAATTACAAAGCATGGCATTATCTATTTTTTTATAAAGTTTTCCTTTATGTGTATATGTGTTTAAGTAACGCTACGATCTTGGTTTCAAAATACGTATACACTTTATTAAATGTTCATATTTTATTCAGGAGTTTATTTGAGCCGTTCAGTGCATACATCGATTAACTCCACTTTTTTGAAAAATCTTAAATTTCAGTGTCAAATCACTTGGTATAGTCATAACTTATTACGTTTATAATAACTTTATATAACATACAATAGTACATAATATATATAACAACATTATTTATTTGATTTTGTAATATAAATGGAATTTTAAAAAAATAATGCACACTATTTGATCGCATCTCCCAACTTGTTGCGGGTTTTACTGTACATATGTATGATTATATATTTTTAATGTACAAATGTATACATTTCCATTTACAACTCAGCTGTGCGATAATCTTCGAGAACAACGATTCTTTTTGCACTAGTACGAGCTCTCGATTATGTATTGCTTCTTTTGTGTTTATATTCGTAAATTCATACCAACCATCACCCACTGATTTTTTTTTTTACTTTTATGCACATACATACAACATACATATGTACATATACATGAGTGTGCTTACATATCGCGCACGCTCTTCAATTGTATATTAACTCAAAATTTTCCTTTTGTTAAGAACATTGTCGAACATATGTATGTAACATATGTAAATAATTACAAATTTTGAGTTAATACGCTTTTGCAGTGCATGTGCGATATGTACAAACCACGTATGTACGAGTATGTACACTGATTTTACTGAATTTAATTAACAACTGCGAATTAACGCAAATAAGATCTTTCGGGGCTAGAGTTGAGACAGGTGGTGGCTTTTGCTCGACAAAAAAAAAAAAACCTTATCATAAGCCCACAAAAATTAAAGATTACTTAAACTTTAGCTTGGACTGGCGTATAAAATTAGAATGAAGCTCATTGCAGACAAACTTTTTGGCAAAAGTATTAAAAAGGTGCCACTACTGCTGTCGCGATATGTGCAGGCCAAATTTAAATTTGTCAGAAGGGGACCTGAATTGGCCAGAAAACATGGATGCTAAGTAGCGTTGCCAAATGTCCTGTATTTGCCGGGACGTCCCGCATTTTGCATTAAATTTGAAATGTTCCGCCGGGACAAGATTTTTCCCGTATTTTCGACAATTTCATTATTATTTTTTTTTTCAACCTGTAAACTTCTAATCAACATGGTCATGGTTTAACGCGGCTATTGTGAGTACTATTGCATGCAGCCCTGGAAGAGAAATATAGCTAAAAATTAAATTAGAATTAAATTTTTTAGAATTCTTTTTAGTGGAGGGTGTTGCGAATATTCTTCCATATAATGCATGAACAAAACTGACTTTTATATGGAAGAAAATGCGTAACACCCTTCACAATTTTTTTTTTTAAATCAACGGTAATTTTTATCGACCTAAAACTTGCACTTTATTGTACTGAAATTGAATCGGCTATAAAACCGCATACTCGAAATCTTTCTTGGAAATCTAATCAAAAATATCGAAATTTTTATGAGATTTTTTTTAAGTTGAAAAAATTTTTGTGAACTTTTTGCAAGCTTTGAAACTTTTATTTATGTGGTATCTGATATAGATCGATCCATATTTTGAATGCAAATTATTAACAATAAATAAATAAAGATATGTTGCCAACAGCATCATTTTGAATTTCGCTGCTATTATTTCGACCGCAACTGTACCTCTTACTTTGTTTTTATGGTTTTGTCAATTATATGTTTACGAACATACATATTTTTATCATAAGCTGAGCATTACTTCGTTGAAATGGATCACCTTTGTTAATATATGGTTCATGGTTGGGCTTTTAAAGCAATTCCTTTATTTCTCATTTTCCCGTTAAATTTTTGTGAATCCCGTATTTTTGGGACAAATTATGCATTTGTCACGTATGGTTGGAAAAAAAAATCTGGCAACACTAATGCTAAGTTGTATTTGTAAATAATGGCCATGTTGCCGCATGCTTAGTTAAAGTACCAGCATGAAATTAGTTCACTACAAATGTGTGCGTCCAAAAAAAGTAAAGGGCTAGAAAGGCTCGGGATCTAGAAACAAAAAAGGACAAAAATAATTCTCAGTAATGTGAATCTTACGAGATAAAAATAACAACCGTTTTTTTTTTCATAATCTCTAATCACAATTACGTTCATACATACATATACAATACGAGTTAATCTGAAATGAAAATTTATTTTGATTTAGTTCAACAAACGTGTTGATTTTGCTGAGCTGAGCACTAATTAATTGCCCGCATTCCGTTTAATAAGATCAGATTTCAATCCTATATTGATGTTTATTTTAAAAACTGAGATGCATTAGGCTGGGTCGCGAAAAAAAGCTAATGTGAGAGAGCATACTTTGAAGTTTATGGTACAGAAAAATATGATACATATTGTAGGCATATGCACACTAGGGTGGTCCAAAATAAGTAAAGTCGGATTTTGAATGCTCTCACCTTGGATTGTTCTATATCGAAAAAAATGTATCCCTATTTTTGTATTTTGAAATCAAACAATATTTAGAGATCGCACAAAGTTTTCCATGTATCTTATATGCGAAAAAAAGCCTTTTCGCAGAAAAGGCATAGAATTCTTGAAAATCAATATTTTTCGATCGGAAAACTCTGATTCTCTTCAGGACACTTCCAATAATCTTCTGAAACAGTTTTCCGATCGAAAATTATTGATTTTCAATAATTCTATACCATTTCCACGAAAGGTGTTTTTATTCCCCATGTAAAATTGTACGTGGAAAACTTTGAGTGCTTTGAGCGACCTTACAATATAATTTTTGATTTCAAAATAAAAAACGGGTATATTTTTTCGGTATAGAAGAATCCTAGCGGGCGAGAGCATAAAAATTCCGCCTTTACTTTTCAACATGCATTTTTGGACCACCCTAATGCACACATGTAAATATATTGTAAATAGATTGTATTATACTACGATATACTATATAGGGTATCCGGAAATCTATTTTCTAGTCGAAGGTCATTTAGGAGTTGAAAAAGGCACTTTTGAGAAAAAAGCTTCAAACAATACTTACGTATTTTTATCCTCAGAATCCGAATCTGTATTAAAAATATATATGTCTAATGAAGAAAGGGATTTCCACGTGAGTTTAACCCGGAAATCGAAAAGATCGATGTTATGCTTCGAGGCATTGAAAATTTTCTACTCGACGTATAAATGGTCGATGTATCGATGTTTTTTGAAAACTGACATCTCTAGTACATTGAACCGTAATTCCAGTTTTACTGTTGTACAAACAAAAAAAGTGACTTTGACCCAAAAGTTTAAATGGTTCCAAAAAGTTCCGTTAGAAACAATTAGATCAGTTGCAATAATTTATTTCGCATTTTATACAATTTTGCTAATGACATATTTTGTTATGAAACAATAGGGGTATTCACGATCCGGCGCATACTGTCTAGCATGGTGCGTAGATAGCATAAATATCATGATTGGATAATTTTGTTGTTGTTTGAACACATGAAACCAATTTTGGACTTGGCAACTTTTTACTCTAAGCTACCGATATGTACTTACATATGCATGTATGTTTGATGTGGAACCAGAAATTCATCGCATGCATTTCATGAAATTTTAGATTTTCTACACAACATTTTTTTTATCTCCCCTTAAGTCAAACTGCACATTTGCTGTTTGTTGGCACGTGCAATCGTTTTTTTATGTTTTAGTTTTTTTTTTTGTCACCACACCCGTGCAAGTTGAGATAATGTGTTTGCTGCTGAAAGAATCTACTGAGCTTTGTATAATAAAGAATTGATTCGTAGATTATGGCAATCGTGTTTCGTGTACAAAAATCTCTCAGTAAGAAGAATGACAACACAATTTCTCTCGGCAACAGGTTGCTATTAAAAACACATATATGTACATACATATGATGTACAGTAAATATGCATGTTCATACCAACCCAGTGTCAAAAATTGGACTGTTTGGTAATGTACAAGAGCATCATATGAAAGTGACGTCACTTATTTCAATTTCTGTATAAATATTTAGAGGAAAGCAAAAGAAAAAAACGGCCGTGCCACATGGTCTGTACTAGAGATGGACGTGGGATATCGGGACCCGGGAGACCACGGCACTGATTTCAAATTGGCCTGGATGGGCGGGATCGGGATTAAATATTTAGTCCCGTGCCCATCTCTAGTTTGTACAGGTAATCAACAAGGTGAAAGCCGAAAACTTATCCATTGACTACAGCAGTTATTGACGTGATATGAGAAATAGATATTCTTAAATTTATTCACAACATTTTTGTGCTATTTCTTGCTTCATTGTCTATCGATTGTCTAAAAATGCAACAATTCGGTGAAATGCTGATTCAGTTGCAAATATTCCGATATAATACCCATTACCCATTCGCTTCGATAGAATAGAAGATAGAAGTTAAGACATTTCTCATTTCCCCACTGGGCTAGGTTTGTTCGTTTTAAATACTGCTCGTTCAAGTCATCAATGCAATGACTGCAATAAAGTTTGTGTGTTTAATGTGGTTACATTGTTGTTGTGCCTGTGTGACTTTGCGAATGCTGTTGCAGCTACTACCGCTGATACTTTGTATATACAGCTCAGAGCGAAATAATAGCGGCGTATTTCAGAAAATTATTACCCTTTATTTATTTTTTATTTAAGTCAATTCTTTTTGAATAAAAATATAGTTAGATAATTCAAAAGCACAAACCATATAAACCAAAAGTGCAAACTTTGTGCCAAATGTTCAAAACTTTCAAACTTTTTAACCAAAATCTTCAAGAAATTAAATTTCAGTTTAATAAAGTGCAAGTTTCAAGTTTGTAGGTACAAAATTTTGTTGATTTTTGATAATTTTAGACGGTGTCATAAATTTTCTTCCGTAGAAAGTGTGTTCGAAATTTTCTTTCATATGGAATAAAATGCGTGACACTGTTAAAAAATTTCAAAAGTCAAGAGGTTTTTCACTAACGTGAAACTTGCACTTTATTATACTAAAATTGAATGGCTACAAAACCGCATGCCATACTTTTTTCTAAAGATTCTCATTAAAAAGTTTGAAACTTTGGTGAAATTTTTTTTTTAATTTCGTGGAATTTATGCGCATTTCACACAAAATTTGAAGATTTTTTATATGATTTATGTTATTGAATTACATAACTATATTTTTATAAAAAAACAATAATAATCAAATAAAAAATAAATTAAAGGTAAACAATTAAAAAAAAAACTACTGCTACTATTTCGCACAGAGGTGTACATATGTATGTATGTATATATGTACTATACTACTACTAAAAATACTCTGTATGTATTATGGTAGTTGATATTTTGGTGTTTTTGCTATACACTTGAATTATTTTTAGCTTCAATGTGAATTCAATATTTACAAGGACTTTTTTGCATTGCTTGAATTAAATAATATGTATGTATGTATATATACATACAAAAACGCTTATATGCATGAATGAGCTTATATACATAAGTACTTGTGCATGTAAGTAAATGGATGTACACAGTGACGGATACAGATTTTGGTTGGGAGGGAGGCGACTAGGGCCAACTTGTCAAATAACTTAACTTTAACTTAACTTAACTTTGTTAACTACACAAAGAAAAAAGTAAAATGCATTTTTCAAACCGCATCATTTTCGGGGTTTTCATATTAACGATTTTAAAATTTTGAACAGAAAAAGTAGATATTTTATAAAGCATGTTCAGATTATCGTAATTTACGGCTCATTCGTAATTCATAAATAAATCATGCTGAAATCAAAGTAATTTTGCCATGTAAAATTTGTCAATAAATGCGAAATTCGAGAAAATTCAACCAAATTCAAAAATTTGCTATCAAAATTTAAAATTTTTTAATCAGATTTTTTAGTAAAGTTTTTTTATAGCCAATTAAATTTGTCAAAAATCAGCGCGAATTTCGAAGTATTTCAAGCGTTCACTTTTTGTACTGAAACTGTATGAGCTATAAAACTTCATACCCAAACATTTTCTGTCAGCCTGGCAGGATTGAAAAACTTATTTCTGAAG
The DNA here is from genome assembly GCF_001687245.7 of Rhagoletis zephyria. Taxonomy (NCBI): domain Eukaryota; kingdom Metazoa; phylum Arthropoda; class Insecta; order Diptera; family Tephritidae; genus Rhagoletis; species Rhagoletis zephyria. The sequence continues at coordinate 4,915 of NW_016160795.1, read as the reverse complement.
TAGCATTACTACCTCGAAGTGTGGCCAGAATGCAGAAAAGTTTGGGAATCAACGGAAAATAATATTTGTCGCAGTTATCAAGAACTTTACGTTGCTCACAGGAGTATTTGTATAATAACACCGGTCGAAATTCAGATTTATTAACTCAAGCTATATAGCCGAACTATCAGTTGGCAGGAATTTTGACTACGACAAATAGCGTTTATGGTGATAATTTTTTTTCCAATAGCTGCATTTTTTTCTTTCGTTATTAAGTTGTTTATGGACCAATCTTAAAATAAAACTAGTAGGCATACAACAAATAGAAAGCATGCACTATAATTTATATTATTTTGAATTATTTGAAACAGGGTATATGGGATATTTATTTTTAGCAAAAATTTCAAATAAATAAGTTATTTTGTTTGGTTGTGGGGTGTCGTCGGGCAATATTCTTTTATAGGGATATATTTTGGAGCCTTGGATTTAAACCTCTGTTATAAAACTGTCCGCCTACGTCTGCTTTCTATTTCGCTATTTAAAGTCGAAGTTTAAGATACTTCAAAAGGGATTCCAAGCAGAAATGCTCAACGGCTAGTTATAGGGAGAGTCGATGCTGGCATAATTAAAAATCTGTTTATCTGACTGAATATTATTTGTCAAAGATCTGATGAAAACCCTCGATCCACCGCTAGTTTCTTTCTACTGTCATCAAAAAAAAAAAAAACTTAAAAAAGATCAGTCCAGCGCCTTCGTCTAGACCTGCGCGCTAAGCCGCAGCTACAGCCGCTAAACTTAAACGTAGAATAAGTGATAATAATACTTAAGAGCATTTTCAGGTGATTTGGTTGGATTGAATTTTAGATCAATTTCAAGTGCTACCCATATTTTGAACAGGTGGCAGCCCTTTTTAATATTCTTAATATTCAAGCTAAATATTTCCTAATGTTTTTATTTTAACCGTCCGTAAAGTTCCAAAAATCAGTCTACATATATTCACAATCTCTATCGTTTGACACTCATATCGGGATACATATTTTCTAATTTTCTAATCACCTTAATTTAAGTATGAACTTGATTTTGTAAATGGCTACAAGCAGTTTAGAAATAAAGTTCCTTCAAAGCCATTTTCATTGATATCCATTTGGTAGTAATTTATTTAACCTATTGCAGATTGAAAAATGAAATCGATTAAGCTGTGGCTGTTTGTCCGTCCGTCCGTCCGTCTGTGCACACGATAACTCGAGTAAAAATTTAGATATCTCAACGAGACTTGGTACGTGCACTTCTTTCGGGAACGTAGAAGGGATGGTATTGAAAATGGGAAAAATCGGATAATAACCACGCCTACCCTCCAATATAACGGTAGTTTTCAGAAATGCGATAACTGTGATATTTTAGTAACCACTGAAGCTTATTCACTCTAAATTGATATTTGCAATGATTTTAAGGCGAAAAATAAGAATATTATACATTTTTGGAAAAGAGGCGTAGCCACGCCCATTTATGATTAAATATGTATATCTTCGTAACCGGTAAGGTAATTAAGACTCATTACAAATATCTATATTACTTTTTAATTGCTCCTCTTGCGTACACCCCTGAGTCCAAAGTATTTTTGCTAGGCAATTTGGAAAAAAATAAATTTCGCCAAAAGCAGGGCCGCCCATTTACTTTTTTGTCAAATCTTTGGTATTTACGGTCGAATTTTAAAAGTTGATATTTCGATGTTTTTGCCACGAGAACCCTTTTTTTGTATGCCAAATTCCATTGACCTCCCCGTTCTGGTATTTAACCACCAGATCTTAGATTTTATCACTTCAACGCACCACCCTAATGGTTACGAAATTGTCTTGCAAAACTAACTTAGGGGGAATTTACATGAGGCGATTCTACATGAAACTTTTAGTTGAATGCAGCAGTTGGATGGTATAAAGGGCCTTTCAATTAATCGCATTCAATGAAGTTGGTCAGCAGCTGTCAACTTTCGTTCAACTTTTGATTCAATTAATCGCCTGTGAAAGTTGAATCATGTAAATTCCCTCTTACGACTCAGGCGTGTACGGTGTAGTTTACAATCGTATTCTGCCTTTCCGAATCCAACAAGTTTCTAGTTTTTATGAATCGAAGTTTCAATCTCAATTATTTCAGGATGTTCGTTTCACTCTCATTAAAAGTGTTATAAAAGGAAAAAGGGTGATGTATGCATATTCACATTCATTTGGATTTATTATGCAAAAATGCATAATTCACAGCCATTAATATGTAACTTCAACATGCAAAATCGAAAGTGTATAGGCAATGCAAGTGTGTAGGAGAAAATAAATAAAGAAATACACATTTTACATATGTACGTATGTAACTATATCAGCGTTGCCGCTTTGGTAATTTTTAACCAAAATTGGTAATTTTTTTCTTCATTTATCAAGTTTGGTAATTTATTTTTCAATTTGGTAACTTTTTCGATTCGGTCTTACATGGTTCTGATTCCACATTAGTAAGTGCCCGTAAGCGTTTCCTTTTATTGAAATACCAGGTAATCCTGAAAGTTTCGCAAGGTGAAAGTTGTTCCAGCGTTCCTTGGCTACTAGAATGGTGTGATCTTTAAAAAACTGCTTGAAAGTTGCTATTGCTAAGTATATCCACCGCGTACTTTCCTGGAAGGTTCTGGGTGTTCTGGGTGGTCCTACCTTTCCCTATCAGTTCGTCAACTTTGCAATTACCATCAATTTTCCGGTGTACCCGGCAACCATATATATGAGTAGAATTCTACGTAAATATGTATGTTCTCGTTCAAAAAGCTACGGCATTCAGCGGGGGACTTCACTCTGTCTATGCGTGAGTCGAAAGCTTTCCTTCAAGCGTTGAATTTTTGATATATTTTCTTGTCACTTGTTTACATACAGTGGGCGAAAGAATTATAGCCGCACCATATTTTGACAAGTTTTAACATATTACAAAAAATTACCAAACTTATTTTATGTGCAGAACTGTAAACCAACACATGCCGAGCCCTAACTGGCAAAATAACGTATGCAGTTTGGTAACTTTTTGTTCAATTTGGTAACTTTTCGGTGATTTTGGTAAAAAATAAAAAAATTGTGTGGCAACACTGATGTATATATGTAGTGAGTACCTTTTCAACTTTTGCAGAGACTACATGCGACTGATACCGGCAGAAAGTGGGTCAAAATGAAAACAATAAATTTATAAAAGGGAAGTGGAATATTTTTGTACACTAAATAAAAATGTGTACATACATATGTGTGAATACATTCCATAAAGTCTTGTTGAATATGCAAAATTTTGGCGATTGAATATAATTTAAGTTAGGAGAAAACAGCAACAAAATGACTATGTAAATCTTTTCTCGAAGGCATTATTGCATACAACACTGAAGAGTTGGCTAGTTCTGCGCTTGTTTAGGCAACAACAATATCTACCGCTCAGCAACGACCACAGCACATTGCCAACGCAATGAAACATCGTTCCAAGCACAGCAACACCATCACCACCACCGGCTAACCAGCTACATGTGTGTGTGTGTATGTTTGTATGTAATATACGAGGTCCGCGAAAGTAAAACCGCCAACCAAGTGAAAGTGAAGTTTATTTTTTGCATCAATATCAGTAGTATCTAGCCACAAGCAAAGCTTTGCTTTCTTTGCTTTTCTGGCCATCCACTTATTTGTTTTTGGACGCGCGTCATTTTACTTTTACTTCATTTATTTTTCAGTATTATAGTGTAGGTATACTTTTTCTTTATCACATGGTTTTTCATGCATTAATTCAACCACAAATACAATCGAAAAAAACTGCTGACTGCGCATCGAGTAACTAGCAGCGTTAGCAAAAAAAAAAAATATTCAAAATCAATGCCATTTTTTAGACGCTTGAAACTTGCACTTCATGAGACTAAAATTGTATGGGCTATAAAACTGCATACACCAAAATGTTATAAAGATTCAAATTCAAAAGCTTGAAATTTTGATGAAAATTTGATAAATTTTCCTAAACTCAACCATATTTTTATAGAAAAATAACAACAAAAAAATTTAACTAGAAAAACGTTGCGAATCTTTAAAAAAAAAATCAGCCAAAAAACTTGGCATTTTTCTACAAACCAATTTTTTAAAATTGAGTTTGGTTTGGTTGTTCCTTCTTGTCCACAGATTTTTGTTTTAATTTTACGAAACAATCAATATACTCACCAAACAATGGACCAAATACAGTAAAGTTGTGTTTTTAGTTTTTCACTCTGGATTTTTTTTTTTAAGTATTTGAAATTTTAAGGATATGATATATTCAAAAAATTATTTAAAAAAAAAAAATCAGTGGTACGTACAACAACAATATGGGTACCAAATGAAAGAGAAAATTTTGTAGAATTGAAAACCAATAAAGTTTTTGGTTTACAAGGACGAATATTTAAGTATTGAAAATGTGCTTTTTAATTAATTTTATCTTTTTAAGTTTATAAAGTTAGCAGAACGAAATTCGAGCATGTGGTCGTGAGTATATTAGTCCTTGATATATAATTTCTAAAATATATATTGCAAATTTTCAAGATATTCAAGCATAAAATTTTAAAAGGAAATTTTCCATAACCATTCGTCCAAAATTATGTCCAAAAAATATTATATTTTTTAATTTTACAGGATTTTCTCTTTTATTTGATACCCACATTGCTATTCTACATTGTACTGAAATTTTTTAATAATTTTTTTGAATTAGATAATCATGTTTTTGAAATTTCATTTTTAAAAATCCTGACGTCAGACTGAAAAATTAAAAGCGCAGTTTTACTATATTTTGCCCATATCTTAGCGAATATATTAATTTTTGTGTGTGTAAAAACTTAAACAGACGGCAGCGTTGATCCACCCACATTAACTCGGACTTAATCCGGATCAACTGCAGTTAATTCCCGAGTTGA
>NW_016160794.1:57810-59345 GCF_001687245.7 Rhagoletis zephyria | reverse complement strand
AATATGTACATATGTAGATACTTAAGTACATACATATGTATGTATTTCTTTAAATTGGGAGGTAGCTAGCTTATAAAACTTGTACGTTAAAACTTGTACATACATACTTATGTATGCAATAACTTAAAGTCACCAAATCAAAATTTCTTCCGGGCACAATTAGCGCACATAAATAATCTTCGATAATATATGCTAAAACTTGTTCAAATCAAAACACAACGAAGTATACCTTTTCCCACGTATGGTTTCTCCAAAGCACTCACGATTTTCGCTTTACTCGCTAGCTTACTTAAGCACTTTGAACGATTGACAAAATTTACTTTTACCTCAAGCGGAATTCGAGGTACTGAGCTGTTTATAAACTCTGAAGCCTTATATATTCAGTTTCTCAAACTTGCTCATTTTAAAGTTGCTCTTTCCCTCGCTCAAACATTTAATTCAAATTTAGTCCAAGCAGATGGATCGCATATAAGCTGATGAAGCGAGTCTCTTCTTAGCGGAGCGCAGAGTATACTTATTTATGTACTTTGAGTGAGGGCAGTTGCTGATAACAGATTTGGTATTTCCTGAAGCTGAGCTATAATGCTTATCAAAGCAGCGACATTAGTATTACTTTTGTGCATTGAACAAATTTACCGGTATACTCCTACATACATACGTACATATACTGTATAAAACACATGTATAATATCGTCTTGGCGTTGGTAAAAATGTTGTTCGAGCTTTTTTCATCTTTCTATACATCTGTATATTTTTTATTGGAAAAAAGCTATTATTTAATTCTAGAGATTAATTTGTTTACAAAGAGAATTGATTTCTGAGAATTGTTTTTAATTTTCTTGCTTTATCAATTACTTTATTTTGGTATTTTGGTATACAGGATGGACAAACGGTCTCATAAATTGTAAAATTTAAGTCCATAATAATAAGAAAAAGACACGCTTACAATCATACATACATATTGAGAAACTTATGAACTACAATGATTTATGCGAATATGAAACAGTAAAATTTTGATCGACTTTAGTAATCTGCAGCTGTATTTGATAAATAATCCCGCCGTCCGATATTTGAAGCTTGTTTGCTTTGTACGGCTTCCAACTTCGGGCATTCAGTAATGCGATGGCCTAAGCCACCACAATAACTGCAACCATGCGAATCCCCAAGATCCAAATAATTTTCTGGCTCTGGGCATAGCTCATTGAGAAATTCGGGTACCTTTTGTTTAGCTTCGATTAACAGATGCTTCAAGTCTAACAATACCGACTGTTCAGCTGTTTTATTGATAAAAGTTGTTGCTAATCCCTTAGTGTTTGAACGTCCGGTACGACCAATACGATGTACATAGTTTTCAACATCATCGGGCATGTCATAGTTTATGACATGTTGCACATTTGGAAAATCTAAACCTTTGGAGGCGACATCAGTAGCTACTAACACGTCTTTCTTCCCTTCACGATAAGCCTCTACTGCACGGGAACGCTCTTCTTGATCTTTACCGCCGTGAATCGCGACAGCTTCAACACCTAAAAACA
>NW_016160794.1:0-56314 GCF_001687245.7 Rhagoletis zephyria | reverse complement strand
AAAAAAATTCACCCGAAAATTGTCATCCGCCCATAGTAAAACAATGGAAACCAAAAGTGAAAAGTGAACCGGTTCGGGGAAAATGAAACTCATGATGAGGCTGAATAATTTTACATTCTCTAACCATACAGCTTCCCGACTTTTTTAATGCCTCGCAAAATGTTATTTTAAGTGTATTTTTATATATCAAAAGCATGTTGGCAAAAACGTAATTACATAACGTATGTGACGTGAAGCGATAGATTTACGTTCCTTGCGTGTACTTAAAAAGCCCAACTATTGTACTATGCACCTTGCCGATCTCTATGACAATAGCTTTGTTTCTTAACAGATAATTATAACAAATGATCACTAATTTCTACTCGAAAGCATTTCTTAACCCACAAAACTAGTAGAAACTAGCAGCTCTCTCTTGAACTTACACTCTTAATTTTTTGACTCTCCTGCTAATTTCTGCTAGTAAAATTTTTACTAACAGAAACTCGAAGCTGCCAAAATGGACAAACAAAAATTCGCGCCAAATGTTTTAAATAGTCAAATACATCGATCAGCTGTTTACTTGTTAGTTTCTGCTAGTGTTGCGTTTCTTTACTTTCTTTATTTCGCTCTCTGATCGTAATTTTCTCAATTCTCATTCTTCTACTTCCTGATAATTATCTGCTAGAAAAGAAAAGAAACAAATCCAATTGAGGGATTCACAACGGTGTCGTAAGTGTCGTATTGTTGTATGTCGTAAACTTTAAAAGCTTAACTAAATGTCTAGATAACCTGAAACCACAACCAACTACTTTTTAACACTGCGAAAACTCATAATATGACTTTTATGGTACCTTGCGAACCCCCGTAATATATTTTTAGGAGTTTATAGTTAACGTCATACAACAATACGACAGTTATGACACCGTTGTGAATACCTCAAATATTTAGCTCTCTGTGGCAATATTCGCAAATTTATTCAAACTTGTGGCATCCTTAGTATAAGATTTGACATTTCTTTCCCAGTTATCTTTTACAATTTTCGCCATTTTTGTAGTGCATCGTGTAAATTTTTATTTTAGGTCGGTGTTATGCAGACAAACTTTTGTTTGCCAAATTAAATGNGATGGTACCTTGCGAACCCCCGTAATATATTTTTAGGAGTTTATAGTTAACGTCATACAACAATACGACAGTTACGACACCGTTGTGAATACCCAAATATTTAGCTCTCTATGGCAATATTCGCAAATTTATTCAAACTTGTGGCATCCTTCTTTTCTTTCCCAGTTATCTTTTACAATTTTCGCCATTTTTGTAGTGCATCGTGGAAATTTTTATTTTACATAAATTTCTCGGTATATCAACGATATATTCATTACCCTGGCGAAAAAACTAAAATATCTACTACAACATGTCTATGTCAAAGACGACCAACACCTATAATAGGCAGAATTGGGAAGACGCCGAGTTTCCGATATTATGTCAAACCTGTCTCGGCGATAATCCGTACGTGCGTATGATCAAGGAAAGATTTGGTAAGGAATGTAAAATTTGCACACGCCCTTTCACTATATTCCGATGGTGTCCCGGAGCTAGAATGCGATTCAAGAAAACTGAAATTTGTCAGACTTGTGCTCGTCTGAAAAATGTGTGCCAGACATGTTTACTAGACTTGGAATATGGTTTGCCTATTCAGGTGCGCGACGCAGCACTTAAAGTGGCCGACACCATACCGCAAAGTGATGTAAATAAGGAGTACTATATTCAGAACATAGACCGGGAATTGAGAGATGGCGATGGCACTGAAGCAGCGGGCACAGTTGGACGCTCACTAGCCGCAAATGAGATGCTAGCAAAATTAGCACGAACTGCGCCATATTATAAACGTAATAGACCACACATATGCTCGTTTTGGGTGAAGGGCGAATGCAAACGAGGGGAAGAGTGTCCATATCGTCATGACAAACCCAACGAACCAGATGATCCACTATGTGAGCAGAATATAAAAGATCGATATTATGGACGTAACGATCCCGTTGCCGAAAAAATTATGAAACGCGCAGCTACTTTACCCACACTGGAACCACCGGAAGATCGCAATATTACAACATTATACGTGGGTAATTTACCCGAAGAAATAACAGAACCAGAGCTGCGCGACCATTTTTATCAATACGGCGAAATCAGATCTATTGCGTTGGTGCCTAGACAACAGTGTGCATTCGTGCAATACACAAAACGCGGAGCAGCAGAGTTGGCAGCCGAACGTACTTTCAACAAATTAGTGTTACATGGCCGCAAGGCAACAATAAAGTGGGCTCATTCACAAGCCAAACAAAGTGGGGTGGCAAAGACAGATAGACGTTTTGATGTTCCCGCAGTGCCGCCTACGCCTGTTGCCAATCCAAATGACTTTTTCAATCTTCAACAAGAACAAGTTACTGTACTACCTCCTGGTATGAAACTTCATCAAATACCGCCCAGCCTCATACCTGCGTCATCGTACCAAATGTACTCGCAAGCCTATGCAGCACCATACGCTAATATTCCAATGCCTTCTACCTCTGCGGCAGTTTTGGACGCCATTCCACCTCCACCGAGCGGTGGTGCACCTGGCCAAGTCCACTATCCTAGTCAGGATCCAAGCAGATTGGGTGCAGTGAAGAAGTGACAGCCAATGCATTAACCCGATTTCTGATGTATACAGTTTCGTTTCAAAATAAATTCCGAATAAACATTATAACAAATAATTTAATTATGTAAAAATGCTTACTAACATATATTTTTAGTGGGGCGTTTTCGGGACATCGTACATAAAAAGCACAACTACATAAATACATTACAAGTCTAGTTCAATTTTTTCTGAGTGTTCAGGGTAGAAACGAGCTTTCGACTCTGGAACTTGTATAAAATATTTATCAATATAGTTGGGATTCTTTTTTAGCAAAATTTCATTAAGAATTTTTTCATAAGTAATTGTCTTTTTTGAAATGACTAAACGGCGCTCTTCATCCTTTCCATAGCTGGTTGATTTCAAATTAAATTTACCTGCGATCCTAAAATAAAGATTTAATTTATTTCTTGAAGGTTTATATTTAGAGCGATTCCTTACTCGTGTAACATTGCTCGTTCTTCTTTGGTAAAAGTTGACTCAAATTGTAGCTCCCGTATGTCTTCTGAGTCAACATAGTTTTTCAATATCTGCCTAAAATAGTTACGATCCAATTTACAAGATTGGTTACCAAGACCAGCGCGGTTGTTTTTCAGTAAGTATCCAACGGGCTCCTCTCGGCCTTGTGTTTTTGATCCCAAGCCACCACCAGTCCATCCCATTAGTTTCATCATTTTATAGCCTTTATTTGAAGAATCTAGCTTTTTGTCCTCCGCATTATCAGCTTGTTGTTTAACTACTCCGCAAACAACTTGATTATTGGTTTTATTTATCTTTATAGCATCTTGCAATGGATTTGGCTGAAAGAAATTATTCAATTTCCATATTCAATAGATACTGGCTTACTAGATCACCCTACTTTAATGGAATAGCATTTCTTTTGAAGAACATCTAGAGCATTGCTGAAAGCCTGTAACTTGGTGGCTTTCAAATTTTCCTCAGAAGCTTTTGTCACTAGCTTGCCATTTAAGAAAACCTTAATTTCCCTAAAATATCAAATTCAGTTTAGGTTTTTTTACTTTTATACTTTCAACCATGATAAAAATATTTATCATGGTTTTAACATACTTTCTCGTATTTGGCCCGTCAATTTCTTTTTCTTCATATTCCATATTACATTTTTGCGCGGAGGTGCGTAAGCAATTTCGTCCCCCATTAAGGAACAGTATAAATTTACCGTATGTTAGGCCTTCAAAAAGATCATTACCAGTTTTATTCTGGTTACGAGAATTATTTGAAATGCTGTTTTGCTGTTGTTGTCCCGAATGTCCACCCGACCTAGCTGCAATTGTTCATAAAGAAAACATAAAAAGGAAAATAGTTTTTAATTGAAATATATTCTAGACAAAAAGTACTCACATATATTCTTAAGACTAAAGCGATTAATTTACATCTTGCTTTCTATCGTCTACCTTTAACGCGTGCCTCAGCCGCTACTGAAGCTGCTACAAATGTGCGCTTAAGTCGCGTTTCCCGACTTTTTCTATAATCTTTCACAACTTCTTTCGAAAGCTCTGCAACCAGTCGCATAGTTTCTGCTGGATATTTGCAACCCATGAATTCCATGTTGGTAAAAACCGCAGCGAGACAAACAAGCCGTTCCTCGGGAAATTTATCCTTATGTAGCTCCATGAAGTGTCGTCTCATTTGCCAATGCTCCTCACTTTCATGATCAGCACGATATTGGTCAATATCCCAGTCAGTAGGGAATTCTTCATTTTTCCTGACTTTTTTCGACGTGCTAGCCATAAAAAATTATTTTGTCAAAATATTTTGTACAGTGAAACAAAAAACACAGCGCGTGAAAGGCGAGTGTAAAATAGGATTGTCGGAAAAACATCGATGCATCGAAAATATCGATGTTTTGCTTCGACGCATCGAAAATTTTCCACTCGATGTATAAATAGTCGACGTATCGATGCATCGATGTATCGATGTTTTTTGAAAACTGAAATCTACGGCAGGGGCCGAATCACGGCTCTCGTGATCGAGTAATATTTTTCGAAATTTTCTGTTTTGGCGTCACCGCATTCGTGATCGAGTAAAATTTATCGAAATTTGGCATCACCCCATTCGATATCGAGCAGACGTTCGAGTAGAATTATTCAAAACANTAAAAAATTTAAGGCAGTGTCTACACACACGCGCCACGGTAAATTTTACCGTAGATCCACGGTAAAAATTACCGTAGATCTACTGTAAAATTACGTGGATTATGTGTTGCCGGAGAAGNAATAAAGCTTCTAAGCAAAAGACCGGAGGTGGGCCTTACCAAGAAAAGCTTTTGACGGCGTCCGAGGAGCTGCTGCTGCAAGCTACTGCAATGGACGTTTCAGTGGAGTACGTGCTGAAAACTTTCACTTCCCAAAAGCGATAACGTAGCAGCTAATTGCAAGACGGAGGGTACTGATGTGGACATATGCCCCTCAAACTCAAGCTCCGAAAGCACGTACTCGAATGCAGGTTTTGACAGTCGGAAACGTTTTTTGAACCTGCAAATAAAGAACTTTAACGTATGCTGCTGCTGGTAAACTTAAGGGATTGCTTTTGTCACGTAATCCTCTCCGTATCTGCACTTGACTGACTACATTATCAGAATCAGGCGAGCTCGAATAAAAAAATACTGAAATATTCATTTTATAATAACTGATATGAATATTTTATTTCTTGTTTACGTCTGAAAAATGGTTAAAGATGATACATTTACTAATTGGCAACCGATTAATAATCGAAGAAATTTCGCTAGCTTACGAATCGAGTGCCATGATTTGCCTATTCGATTCGAATCGAAATTTTACTCTCCTCGACCGGTCACTCGTTCACGAGAGCCGTGATTCGGTCCCAGGATTCAATAATACAAGGCTCGATAAGCTGACAGTTGTCTCTCTCGTACCGCTCCCTTACGGCCATACCTAAACCAAAGCGTGTACACAATGTTAAAATAGGATTGTGGGAAAAACATCGATGCATCGAAAATATCGATGTTTTGCTTCGATGCATCGAACATTTTCCACTCGATGTATAAATAGTCCATGTATCGATGCATCGATGTATCGATGTTTTTTGAAAACTGACATCTACGGTATATAGAACCGTCAATCCAGTTTTTCAATTGTTCAAATAAAAGAAGTGACTTTGGCCAAAAAATTTAAATGGCTGCAAGAAGTTCCGCTAGAAACAAAATTAGCTCAGTTGCAGTAATTTATTTAAAATTTTCTACAACTTTGCTAATAACATATTTTTTTTGTGAGACATTATCTGAAAAATCCATATATGTAATACTCCCAATATAAAGTCAATATAGAAGTATTACATATATGGAAAAATCCTATGCAAATCGATGCATCGATGTATGACTGATGTATTATGATGCATCGAAAAATATCGATGTACATTTCGATGCATCGAATCAAAGTAAAACATGGGAAATCTTTAGCTATTTGTACAACGATTTAGGGGTGGGGGACGGAGGGTGAGGCGGCGTGACTCCTTGCCGCCCCCTACCGAAAGAGGATGAACGCCGCTTTAGGAAAAGTCACCCCTCACCCCTGGGGGATTATAACCACCACTAAGTAGAATTGTCCTTTCTGTGAGCCGAAGAAAAGGGGCTGAACAACTTTCGCAGAAAACAACTTTCTGCGTAGGCGGCCTTCGGCCGTGCTTAGGGATTATAAACCTCACTAAGTAGAATTCTCCTTTCTGTTTTGCTAAAGAAGGGGGTGAGCACCTTTTGTAGAGATATTTCGTGTTTTTTTTTTTTAGAGCTCAGCTCGGAAACTTGCAAAAAATACCATATTTCCAACCGACATTATTAATAAATTAGTGCACAGATATAGTAAATTTTTTTTTAAGCGTGACCTGTTGTCTACAAGTGTGTGTAAAAGGTTTTTGATTCGAATCACGCGTTTGGGTACAGCAACCCAAAATCGTTGTACAAATTCATAAAGAGTACCCAAAAACATCGATGTATTTTTGTCACTGACTTTCCTAGTGTAATGTAAAAAAACATCGATGTATCGAGCAAAATCGATGGTCGTGGCTTCAAACATCGATGCCCGTCGATGTTTTTACGAATCCGATGTTAAATTAAAACATTGATGGTTTGAAAAACATCGAAGATGTTTCTTGACTAATTTTTCACCATTTCTTTTTGTGCGCGCTTTTAAAATTTCTGCCAGCGTTTAATAGCGATTAATAAGTACTTTCATGGAATCATGCCCAAGTATGTTTCTTTAATAAATTCCCATATTACATTCAAAATTAATGTTCATATATCGACTGCTGAGTGGAAGACTACCTATCTTGACAGCCAGTTCGAAAACGCCCTATCTCTAAAAACTTTTCAAGAATGCCTATTTCAGAATTTTATTGAAAAGCATCCTATCTCAGAATTTGGTTGAAAAACACCGTATCTCAAAATTCGGTCCAAAAATGTATTGAAAATGTGCTGATATAGGGCGTTTTTGAATCGGCAGCTGGGATAAGGCGTTTTTGAAACGACTTCTCAAATAGGGCGTTCTTGAAAAATTTTTTGAGATAAGGAGTTTTCTAACTGGCTGCCGAGATAGGTCGATCTTCCACCTAGCAGTCGATATGTATACGTATATAAGTAAGAAATACTTTAAATGGTTTATAAGTATGTGGGGTAAATATGTGTTAATCTACATGTACTACGCCAGCGAATCTAATTCATGGTAATATTTTTGAGTAATAAATGAACGAAGCTTGTGCTGGAGGTATTTTGATAAACTAGTAGCGGGCTCCGTGAAATTGTATTTAACTTTCCTTATAATATTTGTGAAAAGAAAAATGTAAATATATCGTCACCTGAAATGCAAAAAGACGTAACAACATCGTAACTGACATGAAAAAGGTCGTGACTAAATACTTTTATTTATTCATTAAAACATGTGGGAGTTGTAGTAATTCGATGAAATCCATCATATCAATCAAAAACTGAATTTTGAATTTTGTATTAGTTACGACTTTTTGCATTTCAGGTGATATGTGAATACATTTTTTCTTTATATCCTTTTTTTTTGTAAACCAGCCCTCTGAGACTTTATGTTAACAATTGGAAACAGTAATTTTTACCGTTAGTTCAACTTTTTGAATCAGCACACAGGTTGAATAAAAATTAGAATAAATCTGTAAAAAACATCGATGTTTTCACCGTAATTGACGAAAATAAAAATTGTACACGATGTACGTTAAATATGCTGGTGGTGTTCACATTGGACTCATTACTTTTGTTACGAATTATAAAAAAAAACGTAAATCCATGAACCGAAAATACAAGAACACGTAAGAACGCGACGTTGTATTTGTAGCTGGGCATGAATCACGTATGACGACAATCGTCTTGGCATGTATCACGTAACTTTGAAACGATAGTCGTTCAAACGATACTGACAAAACGATGTTGTCAAAACACTGATTAATGCATTTGCGTTGCTGTTACGCGTTACTGTTACCGTTACGTGAAGCAAAACTGGAATCGAGTTGGCAATATCGCAAAACGATCAAACAATTTTTGATTTTTATGAAGGAAGACGATCTCGACACGATATCGTTCAGACGATTGTCGTCATACGTGATTCATGCCCTGGACGATATCGTGCTGAGATCGTTTCGTTTCATGAAAACCAAAACTTTTTCGATCGTTTGTGTGAAATCGTCCACTAAATTCCAATTTTGCTTCACGTAACAGTAGCACGTAACAGCAACACAAATACATGTATCAGTGTTTTGACGACATCGTTTTGTCAGTATCGTTTGAACGACAATCGCTTCAAAGTTACGTGATTCATGCCCTGGTTTTGAGAAAAAAGTTTGCGAAAGCGGGTTCGTCCACGATGAAGAGTACCGCTACTTTGGTTTTGGCGAATTTGACAGATTCAGCTGGTCGTGGGACGTCCGCATAGAATTGTCCGCGATAAGTTTGTCCTCGTACGAATAGTTACTAATAATTATTACTAGTTTTTGCTAATGAACATTTTTAACTATAAAAAAATGCAGAAACAATTTGCCAAGAACTACTACTTTCTACTAGCTTAGTGTTTCATTATTTTTCGGTATTTCGCTATTTCTGGGCGTAATATTAAATTTTTCGTCGATCTTCAATTATCTCCTCTATTCGTTGCGATCGGGACGTCATCACCCGCCGGAATGCGCAATCTTGTATTCTATCACCGGATTTACATGATTTAAGTAATTGAAAACAATTCTTGCTCATTCTCGTTTGTGTTTTCTATTTGCTTTTAAACGTTTCAATTCGGTTGAATTCAAGTTTTTGGTTCTTTAAATGGAAGCAACGAAAATCCCAAAAACAAAGCAAGAAAGTTGAAATGACTTGACGGTGCAGACGCCTGTGTACTCGTTCGTTTTCTTCTCACCTTCTCTATTCCACATGCGAGCAGAATTGAATTTTCAATACTTGAACTGAGTAAAAGCAGTCTATCATTCTTGGGCCCGTAGTAAACAAAAGTTGAAAAGTCATCGAGTTGGGGTCGATTCAAGTCAAGTGGTACAATAATTACAGGTATTGTTTTCCCAGAGAGCGCTATTCCGATCTGCCTTATTTGAAAAACATCATTGTTGCCGACACTAAAAGGTTTACAGCTAGGGAAAAGGGATATTTCCATGCCCCATATACCATATATGTACACGTATTTTTTTAAACAAAGCTTCTTGCAGAGGACTTATTTAATTTGCAAAAGCCGAAAGAAAACATTTGCTTACTAAATAAATTCAAAATTTGTATGGTCCACTTCATTTCAAACGTTTTATATTTTTTTTTGAAAAATTAAAGAAATCAAATTGAGCGAAAGCAAAAAGCAAAGCCAAATAAAAGTAAAGGAATCAACATTGAACTGCGTCAAAATGATACGATATTTTGGAAAAAGTACATTTTATTAAATAATGTCAAGTTTGATCATCCGTTTATGTAATTTTTACTTTCATTGCATGTTTATGTAAAAGAATAAGGCATAAGTTTCTTGTTAATTGAGTGAAATAGCCAGAACTACAGCAATGATGTGAAGTCGATGTTTATCGAAAGCATGCTGTGAAACATACAAACACATATTTAAATGTTATGCACCAATTTTCTCTAAAAGAAAAGCTTGAAATTGACTTGTTATTTGAGCATTTACATATGTAAATCATTCCAAATTATAAAATTGTGATGTAGCCTTATTCGAATTGTAATACTTCCTCCTAGTTACGACTTAATTGCAGTTGCAGCCGAAACTAACAGCCCTATTCCGCCACACTGACAAAACTCACCGCGATGACAATTGATATAAAAATGACAATTGCAGCTTTTTGGTATTCGCAGCAAAATTCAAAAGCTCGAATCATGCCAATTGTCATTTTTATTGTCATGACTTTTTGGGCATGTGACAAGGCAAAAACATATGTTTGTGTTGATATAAAAAGTGCGACGATTTAATAAATTTCCGTCCGTGGTCCCCCACCTGTTTCAATTACGTCCTCATGCACTTTTCGTGCTCTGCAGCGTAGCTGATTTTTCCACGCCGCTAATGTCTGCGAAATAATGTGTGTATGCAAATGTATGCATGCATAAATGAAAGATATAAATACATACATATGTATGTATATAAATATACAAAACATACATCTTTCCACTTTGCTACGGAGCGGGTGGGACCATGCATGGCGTTTAGGCTGTCAGCCATCTGCGGCCAGAGCGACTGCATCAGTTTTGGGGAGCACGGATTATTTTTTCCTTTTTGCAGCCCCGGATGCTCCCTACAAAACTGCACATAAAATTGCAGCTGCTCCTGTGTCGTCCGCTCATATTTTGGACGTCTAAAATGTTTATAAATGTTATAAATATACGAATTTATTTATTTCACACAAATACTCACTTTTCTGATGAGTCACCGCTCATATTTTTTGTAAATAATAGCGTTGACCAGCTGTTACTACAACAATGAACTTTTCACCATGCATGGTAAGTTGACAAAAGCTTCCCGCTTGTCATTTTTTGTTAGGAATGCCAACGTGCAACGACAATGACAAAATCACGACAATGAAGGATGATCAATTGTCATTCTATTGCAAAACCGGAATAGGGCTGTTAATTTTAAGTTGATACTAAGCCAGAATAGTCGAAACTAAGGCGACTATGAATAGCTTTAGTTGTAACTTAGGATAGTTTCGACTTAGTTGTGATCTAAATATGACTATGAAATGTGCCAATACCTGTAATTATTATACCATGATTCAAGTCCATCTGATAAGTGAAGTCGATTCCAAAAGACAAGTTTTTCATCGAAAAGTCGATATTTGACTACAGTGATAGTCGACTTTTCAAATCCTACACTGCAATAGAAAGAATTAAAAAAAAAAANCAAAATTCTTGCGTTCTTTTTGTAATTGTTTTAAAAATACGTGTCTAGTTGGGTTTAATCGAATTTAATATTGTGACGCTAAAATAAATTTGCAATTTACTGTGCTAGTGCGCAGGTGAATATTTTTGTTATACACAATTATCTGTCCNGAAAACTCTGCGTTCTTTTTGTAATTGTTTTAAAAATACGTGTCTAGTTGGGTTTAAAATAAATTTGCAATTTACTGTGCTAGTGCGCAGGTGAATATTTTTGTTATACACAATTATCTGTCCGTAGAAAATGGATGGGGAAACAGGAATGGATGACTTTGGTAAATAAAACAAGTATAAAGATGAGTTTTATTGATAACACTACGCAATCATTTACAGATCCAGAGGAAAATCTGATATTCAATATAGACGCGTTCATGCAGAAGCCTTTAGTCGCCCACCAGGTACAATGCAATAATGCGTGTGTTTCCACTGCTAACCTGAAGTCTTTACAGATGTTTGTAATTGAGATTCCAAGCTTAATTGCTGTAGACACAAGATTCATAACACCACAGATGGCAATGCAAAAGGAAATTTTAATGTCAAACTCTCTAATTCTTTCTCCGGGAATCTTAGACTCTGAAGTCGATACGAAAATGAGCCCAGAGAAAGGCTTAAGTGAAACGAGGTGCGTAGGCATAATGGTAGAACCGGCCACGGATCACGTTTCGGTTCAAACTGATACTCCCAACCCACTGCGCGACCGTGGTCAACAGACAGCAACGATGCTTAATCAAATTGACGTAGGCATCCAATGTAGTTCGGAAAATGATGGAAATATTGATGCAGTGCAATCAGATATTATTCCATTGGAAGAATGCAATGAAAACGAGTATCATGTATTTTTAGAGTTTGTGCAAAAAAATACCAATTCATATAGTAATAGCAAAAAAGAATGTCTGGTATGTGGTGAAATTTTGACCAATTCAAAGCAAATACTCTCGCATATGGTGACACATTGGGGTCCACCAGCGCTCTGTGAAATATGTGGAAAACAATTGGAGCATACGAGCCTATTATTACTGCATAAATGCAAAATTAAGTCAAAACAAAAATTTAACAAACGAATTGTACATCAACAATGTCCGATATATTCATGTGGATTAATGACAGCGTCCAAACGGCAGTTAAACGACCATATAAGTGATCATGTCGACTTAACTTCAAACCGCGGTTTGCCCTGCAAACGAAGTTTTCATAGGAGGTATGAGATGCGAAGGCATTTCTCAGAACAAAAAGAATGCTCACTTAAAACAAGACATTTTGAAAAATGCGGAAAAAAGCATGTGCTAGTAAGCCAAAATGTAGCAGCGGGTCAAAGACGCTTGTGTTGGTATTTCAGAGATTTGCTACGTTGTCAAATTTGTTTGACAAAGTGTTTAAGTCCATCTTTATTTGCTGAACATAGAAAAAAATGCGTAAAATGTTTCAGGAGCAGACTGAAAAATATAAGATCTAAAGATCCATTGGCCACCAATGGCTTTAAGGGAAATTAATACAAAAAGAGATTTTAGTATGCAAAATAATAAAACGACCCAAAGGATAATTTTAAAACTCATATTAAATATATTTAGCTAGATTTTATAAACATTACTTATTTAATAAACATTTTCTTTATTTAAGACCTTTACGATACGCCATGTGCTTTGTTTAGGCCCTCAAACAGTTGCCTTTTTTCGGAACTTATTTCCTTTATGGTTTGTATTGCCAATTCAAGTTGAACCCTTTTTAGCGCGTGCTTGCTTATATAATCTTCTATAAATTGTAAACATAAATCGTCGATTTCAAAATCCGTTCGCGTTTTTCCGATAGTCGATTCCAAGTCCTCTTTTACATCTTTCGAGGTACGTTTCAGCTCCTTGTTTAGTTCCTTTAAAGCCAAATCCTCCTCAGGTTTAATTTCCTCTAATTGTTTAAAGAGCTTTTTGTAATTAGACTCAATACCATGTAATTTATAGAAGAGCGCAATAAGTTCGGCCCCGTTCTGGAGATAGTCTCGCCTTATCATGTCGTAAAGCAAGTCATCAATGCATCGATGCCAAGCAAAAAAGAATGCCATCGGGCCGAAATGTCTCGTAGAACGTAACACATCAAATTGTTTAGATTCATTGATGTGCTGATATACCTTGCTGCTGATGTGATGGAACTCTGGCTCATAAGGTTCGAATTGAACCACCATACGGTTTAAAATAAACACATATTTTTGCTCATCTAAACAGCGTTGTAAATGGTCATCCTGGAACATTTGCGGAACTCGTATACTGCGACCATTAAGTGGAAAATATAATTGCCGCATACGCTTTGTTACTTCCATTGGTGCATACTCCAGGGTACCATTGGTTTGCCGCACCACAACCTTGCGCTCTGATTGACGCAATCCATATGTTATGTCTGTTATAACGTACTTTGTGTTTGAGAAACCGCTTAAAGCACTGTCATTGGATATAATTTTGTGTTCATCTTTTCTTATCTGAACAACGGGAGGCATTTGTAAGCGCTCCTTCGCACGTGCAATAGTCTTGCGAAACTCTTCTTCCAGCATCGCGACAGTCATGAGCTTGTAATCCACGGAGTTGTCCGGCACAGTCGTCTTCTGGAATATTTTATCCAGCTGAAGCTGCGTCATGGACCTGAGTAAATTTTGCGTTTCTGGATCAGTGAACTGAGGCTGCGGATCACGTTCGTAGAGCAGGGTAGCTGAAGATGCACCTGTATTGCCAGTTGATAAAGGTACTCGATGCCGCACACGGAAACTTCCCAGCAGATTCCCATGGTTGATTATTTGGCGTAGGAACATTATGGTAGACATTTTATTCGAAAAACTGAATTAAATCGTAACAACTCCACCGCACTGCGATAACTGGACAGCTGATCAGTAAAACTGGCAGACTATCGATGGTACTATCGAACAATCGAATTTTTTACTTTTTGCGTTACTATCCTCTATCGATAGTATAGCGCTTTTTTTTTTAATGTCATGCCAGAAAAAACCCGATGATTACGATTGATTAATAGCTGAAATACAATGCCGGCGAACGGCGAACTCACCACAGCGAAATTCACGCTGTCAAAATTAGAACACCCGCAAGCATATGAAATTGAACACAGCCAAAGAGAAATGCGAAGTTCGCTTGGCGGCGTTTCATGGCGATAGATTTATTTCTATCGCTCTGCTGGGCGATGACAGCTGTGCGTGCCAAAGGTGGCCGTATTTGTTTTGTGCTTTCAAAGTTTAAAAAGAAAACAACCTAAACACGATTTTTTTTTTGTTGTTTAAAAAAATATAGTTTTGGATTCGTTAAATCTGGCTTGAAACAAATTATTTATAATAATCTTTCTTTGTTTTACATTTATATTTGTTATCATTTCCTCATTTCTAAATATGGTTTAGTTTTTTCTAAATATGGTCACCCAAATTATAAAGGCGACCAAATGGGATCAGCTGTTTTCGCTATCGCTCTAATTCTGTTTAAGTAGGCGAAATAGCTGGGCGAACGGTGAACGACAGCATCGCCCAATTCGGCGAAGTTTGCCGTTCGCCGGTATTGTATTTCAGCTATAAATTATATACGATTACGATTTATTTAATTGTATTCATAAACGTTACCATTACGAGAATAATACTTGTACACCCTTATTCTACAACACTTTCGTATTCGGATTTTGCTACGAACACGAATCGTAGAAATGGTATGCTGCAATCCAAGTGGTATCTTCGAAATCTCGAAATTCGTACAACTGACCGATATTAGTCAAGAACGTAAACCTACCGGTACGTAAACCCAAGCCAGCTGATACGATCTGTCTTATCAAAGCGCCATGTTAATGAAAACTCAGGACCGCAGAATTTTTCTGTAGTTGTAGCCCGTAGCGCAGAAATCAGCTGAATTTAGATTTTTCAGTGTCAGCTGATTTCTTCCTTCTTTAGATAGTCAGTTTTGCAGATGGTAAAAAAGTTATAAGTTCCTACGTGCCCTAGTGCATTTTTTGATTGGATGAAAAGGGAAGGAACGCCCCTGTTGCGCACTTTCGCCACAATTATAACGAGTTGTCCCTTCTTGTTATCTACGTTCTTTGGTTCCTATTCAAAGTATGTTTAAAATATTTAAGTAGTTTATCACCCCTATTCTGCAACTCTTTTGTATTCGGATTTTGCTACGAATCGTAGAAATAGTATGCTGCAATCCGAATCGTATCTTCGAACTTTCGAAATTCGTAACAATCGCATGCCTAAAAACGAGCAAGTAAGTTTTTTTGCGTAATTTGGTACGAAAACAATTCTGTGTCGGAGGCGAGATAAAAGATGTAAAGCGATGTGGGTTCGCACGAAATATTAGTGGTGTTTATTCGTTGTACATTACCTTTTCAACGGGGTTTGCGATTATATTCATCTAAACTTATGATAAAAAGACGAGGTCGTAATGATTTAAAAAAAAATTTGGAAACATATATTTTAAAGCTGTCACATATATAGGACATTGGGCACATGACATATTATCAACTTTGTCTGACTTATTTGATGGGATCTGTGACAATACATTTGACATGTAATCCAATGTTAAATTTTTGGCATCTTACTGTGGTTTTCTGATGACAAGCGCCACATCTGGGCCCAATTCTTTGTTGGAACTATGCGTAAACCTTCCTTTTTTATTTTGGGCGAGTTCAGCTGTCGTAATACTTCTCCTGAAAGGTAAGGGACCCATTGCTCCGCCATTGTGTTTATGAGTCTGCCAGACATTTCGTACCGCCATTTCCACACAGTTAGTTATTAGGGGAAAACACTATTTCTTACTCCCCATAGCACTGTGGTAGACGCTAATATTTTGGTCTGAACGATAGATACCTCCCATGATTTTATTACATTATTTTACGATACGAGTTTGCTCTTGTTAGGAGTATCGCTTGTTGAAACTTATGGGATTTACTCCGATTGCATCCGATTCCTGGACAATGGTATGTCACTACCGGGATCCCATTGATCATCAAAACCGGTTTCCGAAAAGACTTCAACGCTCCTTTTCATCTGCGAAACCGGATAATTATTTATACCGACAGAATTCTCGTCAACAGAAACCTCGTCGGTAATGTCTGCAGGTGCATTTATTTCTAGAAATATTGCTATGCTATCGAAATCTACATTATCATTCTCTAAAGGAGCCAAATATTCATGCAGAGAAAATTCTCTGTAAGAAATTTATAGTATATTATATGCCCAATGTCCCACATGTACGACACCACCTTTTTTGCTAATACAAAAGTAATATAACAACATAAAAACAAATTCACAAATCATAAAACAATCGAAGAATATGTCGTATACGAAAAAAAACGTTAATTTTTATATTTGAATAAGCAAATTTTTACTTACCGTGCAACGTTAGCACCATATACCGAAGCTTTGGAAAACTTGCCACTTTGTAAATCAATTACATAGAAATTTTGGTAAAAAAGTACCAAAACATACTGTCACAGGTAGGGATGACCAAGCACTTACTAAATGAGTAAAATAAGTGGCTCATGGAAAAACGTTACGCGTCATGTAAACTCTTGTGTAGGTGTCCTATTTATAGGACATTGGGCATATCTGGGTTTGCTTTTCGCATAAACGTATACTTTTATCCACTGCTTTATATAAACTAGTAAAAAATAATCTTTGTTGCCCCTTATCGAGAAACTTGGGTCCGGTTAAGTTATTTGTACAATGATTTTCGGTTGTTGTGTCCAAACGCATAACCGGAATCAAAAAACTTTAACATCACGTTCATCAATGTTTCGAATTTCCGACCACTAGTTTATTAATAAATTCGGTTTGCACTATAAATTTTTTTCAAATTTCGACGTGGGTTCTGCGCAAAAATACTGTGGATGGCGTAGCCGGAGTGATATGCACAAGAAGTGGTGCATACCCCCTCTTCTCCGGCAACACAGAAAGGAGAATTCTACTTAGTAAGGGTTATAATATATATATATAATTACGAAAATGCGGAATTTAGAATAAGGGTGTTTAGTTCCTTACCACTTTGCTTCCCCTCATTCAGCTGTCTTCGAAAATCAACTGATAGCCGGCAATGCTGCACATGTTTCCGCAAGGGTTGCAACATGTAGATTTTTCTCCTTATCGAACAATTTGTGTCCGGTTTAGTTATTTGTACAATGTTTTTCGGTTGTTGAATTCTACTTAGTAAGGGTTATAATCCGTAAGCGCGGCCGAAGGCAGAAGCAAGCGCAACAGGTTATGGACCTTACAAAGTGAATGTTTTCAATGGCTTGGGATTGAGAACTATTTCTTCAGGCATAGGAGTTACGGCGTGTGGTTCAACAATTCAACCTGAAGCTGACATAGATGCGTCAATGGTTACTATGCCCGACAACTCTACATATGTTTGTGAATTCTTTTCCATAGCGCACTATTACTCCGCTGCAATAATTGCAAAATCAATAGAATCCATCGTTTCCTTCAAAATACGTCAAATCAAAAAATTTACTATAAATAAGCACTTTATGAGTATTTTTTAATTCCTTTCCACTTTGTTTTCCTTCATACAGCTGTTTTCGAAAAACAAGTGATAGCTGGCAATGCTGCACAGGTTTCCGCAAAGGTTGCAGCATGTCGATTTTCGTTTTGCGTAATAGCTACGAATTACGAATTGTGAAAATTCGGTTTCTAGAATAAGGGTAATATATACTTCTTTCACTTATGCTTGAATCATGGTTTATTATGCCATAGTTTTGACCCTAAAGCTCAAAATACAATAACGCAATAGCAGTGGCAACGGCAGTCAGCTGTTTTTTTTTTAGAAAGTGTGCTGTCCATTGAAGCGAAACACAATACTGCAGCGGCAGCTAGCAATACTGCTCAGTTTAGTCCAAATTTAAAATTCATTGCCACTGTCTTCATCGCAGCAAACTTCGCGTGCTGATTTTGGCATTTATGAAGCGCTGCCAACTTGTTTTCTTCACGGAAGCCTAAAACACAACAACAAAAATGTAAACAAATGAAATGGAATGCCAAATAAAGTATTCACTGAGACCGACGTATTGCGTTTGTTGCGGCAGTGACTGCCAATAGGTTTGTTCCACACGAGCCCGCAGGATCATGCGGGTACCAAAAGTACAAACAGCACAGAAAGCGTTCCTCACGCTCGAAAAATTGGTTATACAGTTTGTCTGCATAACCAGACCTTAACGGCTGACAGCTGACAACAATTGCATACAAAAAAGTGGCCGTGTAAATGGAACGAACAACACCAAAAGGTAATCAGGCCAATTCTTAATACTCCCGGGGAGTTTGTTCTCCGGGAATTAGTTTCTCCCAAGAAATAAATCCCCCAATGATTAACTCCCAGGAGTAGCATTTTATCCGAAAACTTGGGAGGAGGAGAATCGAACTCCGAAAAGGCTGTTTGACCCTTTTTTGAGAGCTCAAGTCCGCCATTTAATATAAAAAATCCTTAGGAAATTTTTATGCATGAAAGGAGGAAAGGGAAAAGAGAGAAAACTCCCGGGGACTTTCTGTTCAGAATCGGCCTGAATATGAAAAATCGCGTCGCCAAAAGTTTCCATGTATAAACGCAGACTCATGATTACGAAAATATTATCGATAACCAACAATTTCTAGTAATGCAAATAACATCGATACATTGATGTTTCGATGCATCGGAAAAATCAACATCGATACTGGATTCCGATGTTTCAAAATTTGTTAGGTTGTAGTCCCATTAAAAGGTAGATTTAATACTTTTAAATTCCACCTCTCTGTAATTCAATTAGAAAAATACTTACATTCATATGGATGTATTTCCCAGTATTTATTTATCATCATCCTATGAGTAGAATAAAAATGCATTCCTTGTAAGTTCGCTAAGCCTAAAGCTCAGAAGCCCAATTTCGTTGAAATTTCAAAGTGAACCCGGTCCTTTTTTAACATCGAAAGATAAGAGAAAACTCGGAATTTCTGAATGTTTCCCAAAAGAATAAGTATTAAAATTTATGGTCAGTGGAAAAATTTTAAGAGCAGAATGTTTAAATTGAATTCCAGTCTCAGTCACAGTAAAATCGATGTTAAAACATCGCTGAAACTAGGATCGATATATTGTCAATTTTGCGATTTTAGGATTTTAGTAAACATCGAATTTAGAACCGATATTATTTATGATTCAAAATTATCGATAGATTGTTTGTTATTCCCAACAATTTCTCTTATCGCTATTTACACATTAACACATCGCAAAGTGTTTTTAAATGGTGAACTAATTTACTTGAACGTTTTAATTTACCGAAAAGAATGGACTTGGGCTCAGAGAAAAATCTACTTCAGGTGCAAAATAATCCCAATGAATCAAGATTGTGCCGAAAGCGTCGTCACTCGGATTGTGGTGAACAGCATAGTACCAGCTGTGAGGCTGCATATGAAAATGGGGCTGTGGGGGACTACACTCCTGCCGCAAAGTGTCGTGGCGTTGATTCCACACACCAAGTCTGCCTCACAGACTTTCCTGATGAACTCCTTTATGAAATTTTTAAGAGCCTCGACTCGTGGACATATTACGCCCTTATGAAGTAAGTGTTTTCATAAGAATGTACGCCATTTTTTAATATCTTTCTCTTGGCAGCTGTTGTAATCGCTTTTGTACATTATTAATGGATCGCAGATTTTGGCAACACATCGATCTCAGTCAGAAATTATTGCCGCTCGGCATACTAGAAGATGTCATGGAACGTACACACAAAGGAACTACTTGCGTAAAGTTACGTGGCCCATCGCGGCAGTACACAAGTACAGAAATACAGAAATTTAACAAAACATTGGCGGACACCTTTGCTCAGCGGTGTACACAATTAAACATATTGGAATTACGGGGTGTTACAGTAGATCTAAGAAATGTAAGGAAATGAGAAATGAAATCATATTTACATACAAGTAACCTTTAATTTTGTCTTAAAGGTTCGCATTGTTCATTTTCCTAAAACTTTAAAGCGGCTTGTTTTTAGAGATTGTAACTTCTGCAAGCCACAGGATGAGCAAACCATATTCAGTGGCATTCACACTCATTTAGTGCATTTAGAGGTATGTAAATTATAGAGCTATCCAGCATCATATTTACATTCTTCGCATCTTTAAGGAGCTTGGTATTGAGTACAGCAGTTGGTTTGAGCCTTATTACATCATGATGATATCCAAAATACCCTCACTACGCTGGCTTAGCTTAAAAGGTTGTTCACGATTGGGCGACTTTATTCCATATGGAAGCATGGCGGCACGTTTTGGATTCAAAAAATTAGAGGTACAAAACGACTTGATGAACATTCTGCTACCTGTGTGAATTTTCGCTTATATTTCTAGTACTTGGATTTGCGATTCACCCCAATAACAGATTCTGATTTGCAATGCTTCAATGTCGTGCTGACTTTAAAGGAGCTACTTCTGGATTGCCCTCTAAGTATGCGTGACAATGAAACAAAAAATAGCACACCAACAAAAGAGGAAAGTAAGGACGCCAGCGACAGCGATTGCCAACCGTCCACGTCGAAGGCATCCACCTCACCAGAAGACTACGATTCTTCTCTATATTCTAGTGCTATGGTTAACTCGTCATCAAATACCTCGATACAAGAGGGACGCGAAGAAACAGAAAAGCCATCGTGCTCGAGCCCACAACTGTCATCGTCCTCTTCTTCTACTTCGTCGTCGTCGCCTTCGTCAGCTTTGAATTCTCCATTTGCATCACCTTCGCGTTTGCTACAAGATCATGCAGCGGACAATAGTTTACCTGAGCCTGGTGGAAATTTTCCATCACGTAGTCGATTTTTACCACGACCAGAACATGTTATTTTGTTAGACTTTGTGAATCGTCGGCCCACCATAAGGCATATTCGTCCGCCACCAAACGTAGACAATCATTTTGATTTAATGTTGCAACATCCACATTTCTGGAATATAATAAACCCTTTGGGACGCGGAAATGAATCTAATTGGTCCAGCTCATCGTCAGGACCAGTGCCACATTTCAGTCATCATCCTTGTTGTCGTCAATACCCCATTTCAGATCGTGGTATTTGCTGTTTTGGAAGGCCACAAAATCCGGTTGAACCTGGTGTAATCTGGATACGCATTGGCAACCGCCCGAGCGAAAATAGCTTTGTAAGACTTAGTGTGCGAAATTATAAAAAGGTCACAGACATTTCCCTGCATCATCTTGTGCAGTGCTCGCCTGATCTGATCTATCTGGATTTGAGTGGTACGAGCGTAACACGCGAAGGCGTGCAACGTTTTAAAGCTAGTAAGCCGGAATGCCAAATCATAGCTGATCATCTTATTGGGTCAAGCAATGATGATTGCCCAAATCAAGAACCGATCATTGATTAACTCTTGTGTACGTTCACACACTTGGGCGTTGTAATAGTTGCAACTCAATCGACTTGCATACGTACAGCCACACATAAGTCCATGGCAGAAGTTCACGAACATACGTTGCACTATTATGCTTAACTCCTAGTATTAATTATATATCCATAATCTTAACTGACGGCTGAACACAAAGAATGTCATTAAGCTCTTACGATTTTTGTTAACATAAATTTTATTCAAAAATAGCGCAAATGTGTACGCGTATATAGTATACAGCAATGTGGTAGTTTTTACAGTGTTTAAAAGCATAGTTATATATCAATAAATATAAAAAATATTAAGTTCACTCGTCATTGACATCATTGGTGGAGGAGACATCATCATCGTCGTCATCATCATCTGTCTCCTCGGACTCCGAGTCCGAGCTTTGGCAATCGGCAATTTCACCTGTGAAAAACATAACAGCCTTTGGGATGACACGTTCCTTGAGGTAGAAACCGAGCTCAAAATCATTTTGTAAAATTGCCTGCAAATGCAATATCCTTAGTTGAGAATTGTAAACTATAAACAATACTTACATTTATATCGCAATAATTAGGATCTTCTGTGTCATCTGGTAGTTTCGGAGGATTGAAGAAGTCAAAAAACGAAGTGTAAGCTGTAAATGAGATTCGAGTGGGCATAAAGAACTTTGCATAGAAGGAAGGAGATATAGATTTACATTTGGGGTTCTCATAGTTCTCTGGTAAACATTGCAAAAACCGAAAAATATCCAATGTGAAGCGTTATCGTTTTTTTGTTTGGCAGAATATTGTATGATAATGAATTTAAAATATTCATTGCATTGGATACGTTTTTAATACATTTGTAACACGCCTGATAACAGAGAACTGTGAGTGTAACAACCGATGACCAACCTTTTTTATCCTGTTCGTTATAATTTTGCTTCCAGTCAATTTTACAGCCCTCACATTTATAAATTTCAGCACCATCATATGAAAGCGGGTCGTCCACATTGGGTAAACAATTTAAAAAGTATGTTTTGGTCAGAATACGATTTGAAAAAAACTCATTTGGTTCGAAATGAAATTCAATGATAAACTTAACCGTTGGTTCGTTACACAGTTTTGAACGTATGTCGGTGAGATACTAAGTTTATGAACGAAAGAATGAAGTAATCATACACAAGATACTAGTTTACAACAATCAACACACAGATATTCGACATACCGTTAGTATTTTTTCATCTTTTTTGCTTATGAATTCCGTGTATGATGCTTTTAACACACGCAGCCAAAAATTTGATATATTACTCTCACTAGATGAGTCGCCATGGGACTTTTTTCGAAAGTCTCTGCAAGTGATATGGATAAGAAATAAGCGAATGATATGCTAGTTTATGGTTTTTTATGTGGAACTTACTCGAGAATGTTGTAGCGCTTTTCGAAAATTGCTTTGTGCTTTGCCTCAAAGGATTTTTCCATATTATAAATTTCCTGCTGCAAATCCACGTCGAGCTTTATAGTTTCCAAGTAAAGTTTTTTAAGTTCACTAATTGTTTTATTCTCTTCTTCGGTTAATTTTTTATCCTAATGTTCGAAAGAAGTTTAATTTAATATAGAATGTGCAAAGTTTCTTCCAAAAATAAAAACTCCCGCTGCTAATATTGTTTTCCAAATCGCATCAATACAAAGCATCAATATCATTTATTTCAAGTCACAGAAGATGAATTTATCAAATTTGCGAAACTTAATTTAAAATTAGCATTTCATCACGGTAACGCATTTTGGAATTTTTTATTCTAGTTTACGATTTAGAAACAAAAAAATAGACTAATATTTTGTACCGATGCTCTTTTGGAAAACCCCCTATATTCAGATGTTAAAACAACAATAACAACAACAGCTATAATTGTNCATTTAATTCAAGTCACTATCATTTATTTCAAGTCACAGAAGATGAATTTATCAAATTTGCGTAACATAATTTGAAATTAGCGTTTCATCATGGTTACGCATTTTGGAATTTGTTATTCTAGTTTACGATTTAGAAACAAAAAAAACAAAAATTTTGTACTGATGCTCTTTTGGAAAGGCCCCTATATTCAGATGTTAAAACAACAATAACAACAACAGCTATAATTGTTTTTTCCCATTTCTTTCCCCTTGTTTCCTTGAATGTGAAATATACATACATATGGATGTATGTAGTCTGTTGGCCTAAATTGGTATCTACTCACCACCGACGATTTCTTAGCGCTTGCAGTTGAGCTCTGCTTTGCCACCGGAATTTTTGGTGCGCCGCGCATCTTCATCGACTCCATATTTCTATTGTTATGGTTGCTCCCCGAATTGAAGTATTCAGAATTATTGAAATGTTTTTGAGAAAGGAAAAAAGAAGATTTCTGAAAAACATTTGACACTAATCGGCACGGCAAAAGTATTTTCAACGATTGGCGCAATTCGCTTTCGTTTATTCGAGAGCAAGTGGGATATTAGTCGGCAGCAACATTGCGAGCAAATTAACATTCCCACAACTGCCGGTTGAACATACCGGAATAAATTCAACATACCGGAATGAATCGGGTTGTATCAGGCCAAGGGCTGTTGTTTCGGCGATCTAACCTTGATTAGGCAGGCCCTGCTCCGCATTCTTTTGCTCAGGATCCGCAACGAGCCAAACTCCACCTCTGTCAGGTGAAATACCTGCAACAGGTGGAGTCACCTTAGAACCTCCTCAGGTCTTAGCTCACCGACAGCGAGCTGCTCTAACGAACTGCCTCCATGGCACTCCAGANCTATCAGGCCAAGGGCTGTTGTTTCGGCGATCTAACCTTGATTAGGCAGGCCCTGCTCCGCATTCTTTTGCTCAGGATGCGCAACGAGCCAAACTCCACCTCTGTCAGGTGCAATACCTGCAACAGGTGGAGTCACCTTAGAACCTCCTCAGGTCTTAGCTCACCGACAGCGAGCTGCTCTAACGAACTGCCTCCATGGCACTCCAGAGTTCACCTGGGCCACATAACCGCAACACGACCACCCTCCGACATAACACAGACATAGCATAGACACAACTATACGCCTAAGCTCATATCTCTTGGTTCCTCATACTGTCTGCTCGGTGTTCGGGATATACCGTAATGTGACATTATTCAAGTGCAATTTCTGCCTTGGCTGGTGCCACTTTAGGGCATGNCACACGCCTAAGCCCATATCTCTTGGTTCCTCATACTGTCTGCTCGGTGTTCGGGTAATGTAACATTATTCAAGTGCAATTTCTGCCTTGGCTGGTGCCACTTTAGGGCATGTCCAGGGCTGAGCACCATGCAACAATGGACGAACAACTACATAGCCACCTGTTGCAGTGCTGCGCAATTGGAAATCCCGCCGCCCACTGCCATCACAAGGCAGCAGCCCCAAGAATCATCTAAAGATTTCACCTCTGGTGTGAGTAATTTTTCGTTAACCGAGAGGTCACTATCCAACCCGACGAAGCGCGGCGACAGAGTAGGAAAATCATTCCGGCAGTTTACTCGGCATCATCCGGTTGACAAAGCTAAACCTCGAGTGCCCAAAAGGCTGCACTAGCTGCCAACGTCCTGCGTGCCTCTTGGTTGCCAATGCTTGCAACAGGGAAACCGGCCACCAGGGAAACCGGCCAACAAAGGAGAGTAGTTTCGTCTATTACNTAGTAGGAAAATCATTCCGGCAGTTTACTCTGCATCATCCGGTTGACAAAGCTAAACCTCGAGTGCCCAAAAGGCTGCACTAGCTGCCAACGTCCTGCGTGCCTCTTGGTTGCCAATGCTTGCAACAGGGAAACCGGCCACCAGGGAAACCGGCCAACAAAGGAGAGTAGTTTCGTCTATTACGCACCACGATGGGTTCCGTAAAGTGCACAGTACAACAACAGCACTTAAAGCCATAAAAACTCAGATAACTGGTGCGGCCCGAACCGAAACCGCACCTGTGAGGTAACAGTCCAGGTAGCGTTGGATCTGATAAAGGCGTTTGACACCGTCAGACGCTCCACCCTTCTAGAAAACATTGAGGCTTCCTCTTTCCCACAGAGACTCAAAGGATGGTCAGCGAATTATCTGAGTTGTCGACATTCGTCAGTAATTTTTAGACATATGTAAACCCAGCAAAGCAAGAAAAATGAACAAGGCGGTGTCATCCCGCTTCTGTTTAATTATTATGTCTCACTGCTCCCTCAACCACCAAATGGAGTTTTATTATCTCTTATCTGCCCGATAATGGCGTCCAGGAGTGGAATTGATGACTTGTGCTCAAAAGTAAACGGTCACCTCTCCGAAATTTCTCGCATCCTTATTGCAAGGAGTCTAACCCTCTCCTACGAAATCCTCGGTAACTCTTTTTACCCACTGCACGAATGAGGTCAAACTATAGATGAGAATTCACGGCGATGGCGCACCAATTCCACGGTGAATAACCAAAAAATACTTGGAATTACCTTCGATAGACTGCTCTCCTTCTCGGCACATACAATTAGCTGGCGAGTTCTAAACTATGCAGCGTCCATGTGGTCGCCGGGGGCTAGCAGGATGCAGTGGACGAAGCTAAAGACATGCCAAGACTCGGCACTCTGGATGCCGTTGCCATAGCTCCACCTACATGAGGAGGCTTAAATGCTCTCTGTCAACGGGCACAACACAATGCTTTATAAGCAGTTCATAGTAGGATGCCATAGAACTGACACCTTCTTCCCGGAGAGCCCTTACCTAGGCACGTCAGAAGGCAGTTCAGACAGGGCAAGTTCAGACGTTCAGCGCACCGACAGGCCATAAACGGCATTCACAGGGAGCCGGTATCACCTTACACCGACTCTCGACCTGTAAATGGAGTTCTGGAAACACAGCAACCAGAGGTTGATGAGACAAAATTTCGTCTGCCTCGAGAGACTCGCACCACTTTAGCCAAACTTCGCTCTGGATACTACAGCAGGCCAAACTCCTACCTGAGTAGGTTAAATGCAGATATGTCCGGCATGAGGAGAGTCACCTCACGACTCGCAACACGCCTCATCATGTCCCACTGAACTAACGCCTCTCTCCCTATAGACCAACCCAGTTGGAGTGGCACACTTCCCTCGTTAGTTGAGCTTAAGGGACGAGCCGATCTAGGTAGGGCTAAGTAGCCGCTACAACAAAAATATCAACTGCAATTTAAATTCACTTGATTTTCTCTAAATATGAAGGCCATATAGGTCAAACCTCTATTTATTGCTTACTATTTCTTCAACTTGCCTTTACTCTCATTTAAAACGTCGCCCTTCTGTGCTCAGTGAACCGTCTATGAAAGCTGCGACGTGTGACGCAGAGAAATGATGTGGTTAACTTGAAGACGTAGCAAATTTGCATTATTGCTTGCGAAGTAGGATGCGGGCGGAGCGGGCCAATTGAGCATATTTTCGTGCAAATTGACAGCACGTACATATTTATATACATACATACCGTGGTCGAAATAATTATAGCCGCACCACATTTTGACAAGTTTTAACATATTATTTTTGTTGTAATTTAATTTTGGCTATTTTTTTTTGTATAAAAATATAGTTCATTCTTTAAAAAACCCGTGTGAATTCAAGTTTTAAACTTTGTGCAATATTTAAACTACAATCAACAAACTTTCGTTAAAATTTCCAACCTTTTTAATTCAATTTTTTAGAATTTTTTCAGGATGTTTCGGTTTTCTTCCATATAAAAATTCGTATTCGTTATATGGAAGCAAATGTGGGAAAAATCTAAAAAATCAGCCATAATTTTTAGCCATTTGAGACTTGTACTTTGTTGTACCAGAATTCAAAACTGCATAGGTACTCAGAATCTTTCTAGGAAATCTAATTAAGAAAGTTAGAAATTTTTACGAAAGTTTCTTTTTTAAATATTGCACAAAGTTTCAAACTTGTATTTGCACGGGTTTTATTAACTGTACTATAAATGAACTATATTTTTATAAAAAAAACAACCAAAATTAAATAATAATACATATAATTATTTCGACCACTGTACATACATACATACAAATGTACATAAATACAACAGCACATTGGCCGAAGCTTTGTTAATTTTTATTGAAATTAGATTTGTAAGACATTCCTGAAAAGAAACAATGTTTAAGTTCATAGCTAATCAGAAAATTCTAAGCACGTTGCTTATTTACAATCGATAGCGAAGAGCTAATGATGCGCTTTATTGGCCTTGCTGTTTTCTTGCCTGCCAGAATTAAGCAGATGTGTTCGACTATTAAATTTACATTTTCATAATAACTTGCTAAG
This sequence comes from Rhagoletis zephyria, assembly GCF_001687245.7. Taxonomy (NCBI): domain Eukaryota; kingdom Metazoa; phylum Arthropoda; class Insecta; order Diptera; family Tephritidae; genus Rhagoletis; species Rhagoletis zephyria. The sequence continues at coordinate 28,609 of NW_016160794.1, read as the reverse complement.
CGAAGTGTGGTTCAATACATACATACATACCATACAAATATGTATCTGTAGCTTAAATTTCTTGCAGAAAGTTTCCCTGCGAACGACTGCAAAGTTGGCAGAGCAGCGCTCTCATGACAATCGGAACGATGCAGATTTTCATCTGAAAAAGGAGTGGACACTAGCAAAATCCTCAAATGTCTTTGTGGGAAGTTCTATGTTGTTATAACAACAACAGCAACTCTGCGATTTGGCAAGATCAAACTAGAACCGGTTACATTACCTTAAAAACCCTAAATTAAAGTAAAAAAACACGATCAAAGATTTTGAATCTAAAAACTTTTGAAGCACGTAAATACACGCAATGAGTATCAGCCAAAATCGTACAGTAAATTTTTTCCATATATTGAAAATATTTTGTTTTTGTTAAATTTTATTAATTGTTAAAAAAAATATACACTAGGCGACAAATGAAAGTGTACACATTGTTTTAATATAATATTCACAATTATTTTATTAAGTTCGACTTTTTAAAGAGGTCTTAAAAATATTTTCACACTAAAACCTTCTTAAACTCTCTTAAACGTCTGACGCCCGTATTGTGATGCATACATTTGTATGCATTTATTTTAATTATCCAATTTCCTTAATTCAAGTTGAATATGATTTTTTAAACCATGGAAACCCCGCTAAATATGGTAAAAAAAAAGATTTTTGAAACCCCCTTCTATCATAATTCATTTAACTTTTTAAATAATTTGAATTCAACTTTTTAAACAGGCTATTTTATATAAAATAACTATTAAACCATATAAAAAGGCTCAAATATCATAACAAGCACCATATAAACTACAACTTTATACAACAATTGTAAAAATTCAACAAATTTTGCCAATTCCCCCTACAAAATTTGAAATCTGTAGTGCCGAGAGCCGACTGCTCGAAAATATGTTGGTATCTAGAGCAACTTCAAATCACCGACTTGCCAGGTCCTAGCCTGGTAGGATTCTAGTAATTGCTTCATAAAAAGTCATAAAATCGAAAAAATATGTTCCATCGTGTGGGGCAATAAAACTTTCAAATTTCGAAAGGTTTGAGTGTACTGATTCCAATAGTAAGTACTTGCCACCTCTTATGCTGGCAGAAGTCCTTGGCAAGTCGGCTTGAAAGGAGCGGATTTTTCAGAATATCACGGTGAACTTGGATAAGGTTTAAACCATCCAATTTTTCTCAAAATTCTCATTTGGTCATCATAACCAAGAGATTTGAGCTAAAAGTGAAAATCTTGTATGGAAGGACTCGAAAATTATCTCGATTATCATTAATTTTTCGTAAGATAACTTTTCTAACTGGCACCCTGGTGGCTCATTAGCGTTCACTCTACATTACGCTATGCAATATCGTCTCATCGACGAGCATCATATGCATAGCGGGACAAAAATGCTCCCTGTAATGGAGCACAACGAAATGCTCAGCAAACAATTTTTGGTAGAGTGCTACAGACGTGAGTGCCCGAAGAGGACCTTGAATGAGGAGGAGCCTCTGCTCTTTTGCTCGACCTATAAATGCTGTGATAGCAGCTCAGCAGTCAAAGAGCTTCAGCTCCCACTCCGTACTCGAACCCGATATACTCAATAAGTTTTCAGCATGTGGATATTACCTATACGACACCAACAACCTTTTCGCATGCTCACTCAAGCATATTCAGCTAAAACCCCTCTCCCTCTGGTCCCACACCATCAAAACGTCTCGTTTACTGAGGTTACCGTTAGTTGAGCTTGACGACAACGATTGATGGACAAACCGGCTTAGTAGCGTCGATACAATAAACACAACAAGAGACAGCGGCTTCTTGCAGGGCTACTCTGCATTGACAACAAAAAAAAAATTGTGCCCGGTAAATAAAGTTCCGGCAAATTTTTTTTTACCTACTTACCGGCAAATATACGCTTTTATAGTAAATAGCACTTGAGTGACTCATTTGTGCAGCTCGTATTTTTTTCTCTAATAGAGGATTAATGTAACCAAATGACAGAGAATCGACCCGTATGAAACCACGTGTATACTCAAAAAAGGTTAGGTAGGGAGGACTAAATTTGAAAAAAGTAACAATATTTAAAATAAATGCCTGGGTACGTATGTATTGTTGTAGACACTATTTGTCAAAAAATACCATTTATATATAGCTCAACTATAATTAATCCCCAGCGGACAATTCGGCACTCGCAAGTCGTGGCTTTTCAAGCAGAACGTAATGATTGTTGCCTGGTCGGCGGTGTCAATGAAGCGATGCAATGTCAATTATGTCAACAAAACGTTGCGTTTAGCAAACGCTCATTGCTTACTAATTGAAGATATTCGATGCATAGAGTAGTATGCAGTGTTTACCACCAAATATCAGATACTGCAAGTGAAGTGGAGTTGTATAAATAAAAGTCCTTCAGTAACGCCATACGATTCCCAAAGGAACGCCCGCACTGCTTGGCCATTTCGTTTTGTTGCTCATACGACCTGTGGAGCCTACGTTGCTGGGCCTTCACGCGATGTCCACTCACTTAGGCTGCATAGCTAGCGCACAGGACACGCTCGGCTGCACTTAGCAATGTGCCGTTAAGTCAACAATGAGTCACGAAAAGCGCACAGAGCCTCAGCTCACCAGCCATTCGACAAATCTCATTCAACGCTCCTGACCGAAGTTAAAAAATGAAAATATAAAATGGGCTGTAAAAAGACAAACCAAAGCGCAAAGCAGTGGGAGAAGGTTGCGAAATGAAATGAAATTATGAGTGGGAATACGTACATACATATGTATGTATACTCGCTAGTGTAAATATGTGCACCTACACACATATATACATTTATTGCAGAAAATGCGCAAACGTAAACAAGTTTAGCGAAGCGGATGTAAATGCCGCCGGACCGTTGAACGCCGTTGGAGTGCCTTACCGGACTGGACCCCTGTGTATATGTAGTTGGTTGTGCGTTCACAAGCGGAATATGTATGTATGTATGTATGTATGTGCTACTAGAGCGCCGGTGTGTGTGAGTATAAGTGTTCTAGACTGGCGTCACATTTGTTTTTATTAATTTTTTTTAGTAGCAGCTGCTAAACACCTTCGGGAAATCAATTCAAAAAATAGCTACATTCCAACGTTGCATTTTATGTAATTTATTTTGCAATGACATATTGTATAGTGTTTACAAATAAACGTATCGTTTGTATGCTGGAGCAGCGCCATAATTTAAATAATTTTTTTTTGTTGAATTGAGTAGGCGCTGTCTTTAATGAAGTACAGAAGATAAAAAAAGAATCCTGCAACTTTAATCCATTCCATTTAAAACGAGATAACAATGACCCTTTGACAAAGTAAGGAACCGCCGCACAGTGCCTCCCTTCCATAGAAAATGTGGGCAAAAAAAGGATTGTAGACGGCGCTTGAGAGCGCTGAATTCAAAAATGTATTTGGTAACTTTCATACTACCACTGTAAATGCAGTTTGAAGTGGAAAATTTGCGTTCTTGTAGCATTTACATAGGTATGTACATATAGTTCGCTTGATGTGTAGCTGTGCAATAAAGTTTTTTTTTTTTGAAACGGGTTGCCACCTGTTACAAATTTTATTAAAATTATTTAACAAATCAAATGAATTAGATATTATAATATGGGTATTAATTGAAATGGTTTTGAAAATGTTTTACTTCTAAACGATACGCAGAAATGTTTAAAAAATCAAATTCACTTTAATTAAGGGAATAAGGAAACTGAAAATGTATGTCAATATGAGTTTAGGAAAATTGAAAAAATTGACATACGTATTTAGAAAGAAAGAAGTGAAGAGTAAAGACATTCCTGAGTTAATTTAAGAGCTCAGTAATTTGAAAGGAATGTAATCAGAACAAATCACTGATTGACAATGTATGCACTTGTAATAAAAAAAAACAAATACGATGGCGTAATCCTTTGGTTTGGTATCGTAACTAAATTGGAATTTACAAGTAGATGGCAACCCTATTCGTAATATTTTTAAGCTAAAACCTTCTTAAACCTCTTTCGTCTGACTCCCTTATGGTGATACATATATCTTTCAATTACCTAATTCCTTTAATTCAAGTGGAATTTGCTGTTTTAAACAAGTGGCAACTCGCTGCATGTAGTTAATACACATTTCGATTGACACTCATCTCTTAATAATTTATTTAACTTATAAAAAATTTTAATCAAATTATTAAGCAGTCTAATTTTTTAACAGGTGGCAACTCTTTAAAAACAAATAAACCTTCTATTTCCCACAGGTCAAACTTTTTACTCTGACACTTCATTTTTGAAAATGGAACGAATCGTACAGATCTCAACGTACTGGCAAAAAATTTAATATTTGATTTTATGCATTAGCGAAAAACGCATTACTTCAGAAAGTGCAAAAAATTAGCTGGTTTGTATTCCTTCTTTTGAAAGCTAAAAGTCCGTGCTATTCAATAAAATAATAAAAAACAACTATTTTTACATATATTTTTTATTCATTCCATTAAAATTTAGCATTTTTTGAAATTTTGTTAAAAAAAAATTGTTTTTCTGGAATACCGCAGGGACACCCTGTGTTTAATTTTAATCCAAAATTTTAATTCCTGTAATTCTCTACTATCTATACGGAAACAAGAAACGTCAAACCAATATTTTATTTCAAAGATTATATTTTTGACATTTTTTTCTGTGAAGAGCTTATGCATGGCTATGCTCTTATTAAAATTCTTAGTATAAAATTTGTGGACTTTAGTGGCTTCATGGCGGCATATAATTAATTTTTTAGGTAAATGTCTCTTTAATTCTTTTTAGCGGATAAATTGTCTTTACAAAAATACCAAACAAGTTCACATTGCAGATAACGAATTTTTCGATTTTTGCCCACTTGGGCGGCACTGTGCGCCGTGGTATTTAATATTTATAAATTCAATTTTTTTTGGTTAAAGTATTTGCTTGTAATTTTTATACTGTATGTAATTGATTTAATTAATACTTATTATTATTATTGCTATTAAAAGCATATTAACGTCTTTGTTTTTAGGTGCAGGCTTGGATGGTTAGTAATATATATTTTTGATGAAATTAACACACTTTCATTTTGTTTAATTTAAGTCTGAATAACAAAATTTATTTTTATAACATTACATACATATGTACTTCACTTTTAGAGGGTGAATCAATTCCAAAGTGGCGTAATGTCAATTGACATTATTTCAGTTTTCGGTTGTTTATGCCACTGACATTAATTCACTTTTCAATTGTGTATTAATGTCAGTGACATTATTTCCATTGACATTATTGAACTCCTACAACGGAAATGCGAAAAGAAACTAAAAAAGTAACTATTTTTCCTAAATTAAGTAATGAAATGTGATATTTGAAGTACATATGTACGCATTTAATTATGTACATATGTACATATATGAATGTGCCTATGTACATATACATATATGTACATACATATGTAGTTCTCCGACAAGTAATAAGATTTGTACTGAAATTTTATTCAACAGGTATCTGTGCTTATATACATACATACATATGTGTACGAACAATGGAATTTACATGCACAATGCTCACTGGCATTTCTCACAACTTCATATGTACATATGTACGTATGTGCGAGAAAGTGTGTGTGTGACGTTAGTTACAGACATTATTACAACTTAATACCACTTCCGTTTCCGCATACGATTCTATTGAAGCGGAAATAAAGATATCCAATAAACCGTGTTATTACCGCTATTTTGGTTTCATTCGACTAGTTTCGCGTTAAGGTAGCAATGTGTATGCATAATTGTGCGTATGTGTGTACATATGTATGTGTGTATGTATATGTCAATTACAACTGCATTATTTTGTTGCTGCCGCAGGGAGGCATGCTTTGCATGCATTTTGCATAAATTACTTCTGAAACTAATTTTATTTAAACTTTTTACAAATTTGTGGCTGTGTACGGATAATTTCTTAGACGAAAAAGTAATTTTTAAGCAAAAAACACAACCGAATTTAATTCGCATTTAAAAGTTTAGGTGCACCGATAATCTTTTCATGATCCAAAGATCAGATCTAAACTAAATTAGTATGGGACTACCTGTGAGACACTACCTTTCCGATAGAATTATCGAAATCGGTTGACGTGGTCCAAAGTAACATATGTATGTATATTGACGATTATTTTAAAATGTAAATCATTTTCGCCACCTCATAATAATTATATGGGACTTTTATTTATTTTTTCGTCGCGCGGGACGTTTATTTCATAGACGGAAAAGATTTACGCCTTCTCCAAATAATTATATCGGAATTTTATTGAATGAGGAGCGGAGGGACCTACAGTTTTACGCCGACTCTGAACGGCGATTGTTTTTTTTTGAGAAGCTGTTTTTCATGGCAGAAATACACTCGGAGGTTTGCTATTGCCTGCCGTGGGACGACCGCTCTTAAGAAAAAACCTTTTTTTTCTAAATTTTTTACGATGTTGCTTTGACCAGGGCTTGAACCCAGGCATTGCGGAGTGGAATCGCGCACTGCTTACCACTACACCACAGCGGCCGACTAAGTTCTACTTAAAGTGAGATATTATCACACAAATTATAGTTCATTTTGAAAAGGAGTTCCTGTTTTACTTAGCAAGCTATGTACAAGCTGTTTTATTTTTTTTATGAACCACACAAATATTACCTTTGTTATACATTTCCATTCTTTTTTTAAAACAACTTTATTACTCGAAGATATATTTCAATTCGAACTACAAGAACTACGAAAGAAAAAAATATGTAGTCTTTTCGTAGATATGTCTAATTTAACAGCTGATATCATAACGGGAAAACAATTTAAGAAACAATTGAGTATGCACTTTTTTGCTCTGGCCAATTAGTTTAGTAATGGGGGAAAAACTCGATTTATCGATACTTTAAAAATGACTTTTGGCAAACAAATAGCAGTTCCCGGGCCATAGTGCCACGGTAGGGGTCACAACTAAATCGGTATACAGGTAGTAAGGCTGTACTTATTACCCGATAGCGTGTGTCGGAGCTTCGTTGAAGATTACGAGGTGTAATCACCTCAACACTACATTCTTAGGGTCAAAATATAGTGGAGCGTTATGTGTGTGTGTATATAATCTATTTACATATCGTCGTTTAAAGTACAAAATCGCGTAACTGATTTTTTTTTGCCAAAAATTGGATTTGACTCTTGGCTCAAACCTTATCCATTCGCCCTGAAATATACTAGCCAGAAATGCGAATGCTTTGTAAAAAAAGAGCCATTTTGAAATGTGAGTGTTTTTACGCTCTATAAAATAATTTATGCAACCTCAAATACGCAGTTTTGCATTTTGTTGCTACGCGGTTTGTACTTTAAACGACGATATGTACATAGGTATACATGCCCCCGATAGGAAAATTCTCTGAACTACAGCAATCTAATTGAGTTAAGGAAGTATACCGTTTCGTGAAAATTCCGCACAGCAGACGCAATGAAAAATGTAGTAGATATGAACTGCGAGATTCCGTAATCAAACTGTCGCTAATAGCAAGCGGTTACAAATTTGCGAAACCTTACTACACATCTGTACCAGAAATTTATTAAACAAGTTGATGATTTCCTTGCTGGGATACTCATATTTTTGTGTGTCAGCATTAACATTAATTGTCTGTTGCTAATTTGTACATTCACTTATATTTACATATATGTATGTGTGCATATGGTCACACTTGAATAATATGCAAAAGCCAAAAGCCCGTACATTTGCAACACATTAAAACCGCACTAGTGTTCGGTCGAACCTTCGGTTTTTTTTTTATGATCGGACAATTTTTGATTTCGACAATAATCAAAGGTAGCTGCAGTAGGGGTGTGTAAGTTCTTCCATTCAAAGAGGTCCATGAATTATTATTTTTGTTTACATTTCGCTCCGAAATGTCAAATTCGGTTTACCGTTTTTGACACATATTTTAGAGTAAAAAATCAACAAAAAAATGGACGCAGCTTGTGGTTTTTGATTTGACGCTGCTAAATACCTGTTTAATATGCCTTGAGTCAAACCATTTTCTAAAATGAATTTTTTATTCGCTTCGGCTCCGGCATAAAATTGCACCTTCGGTTAGACGCAAAATCCAACATGCATATATAGTAAGTACATATATACATATGTATGTGTGTGTGTGTGAGTAGATCCACTATTACTGGTGTTCCTACCTACTTCATTAGCGGCATTTTGAATGGCGATAATGAAATTTACTGTTCGACTGCAGGTGAAGGTGAGGCGTACAAGGATATGTAATTACAAGAAAAACAACAAGTGCCAGTAATCATGCATATGTATGTGGTAGCAGTGAGTGTGGCATATGGGAAATATGCAAAAGTGGCGATAAAGTTTTCAATAAATTTTTGGCGAGAGATGTGGTTCATAATGCGTGACTTTCTCGATTGAAGAAGTGCACGTTGAGTATGTGTGTGCGTGTGTGTGTGTGTGTGTGTACATATGATAATTCAAAGTGCTTTTATCTTACATACATTGGCCCTTACTGCTTTATCCAATAGCAAATTGTTACAAATTGCGCGCAATAATTGTAAACTTGCGTTGATTTAATGTTAAAGAGATTTGTAAATTCAGAGTAGAGGTGGAGTACAGAAACAGTAGGGGATTTTTATTGCGAAAGTTTGTAAAGTTTTCTCGTAAGCGTAATATTATTATGTCGGTAATTTGCTGCTACATATTGAAAAAAAAAAAATAAAAAATGGAATGTGTGTACAAATGTGGATACATATGAACATTAACATACATAGTCCTTGATACTGGCGTTTTCTTTCTACAAAAAATGTTGCCTTTTCATTGCCTGCTCATTAGAATTGGAGCGCACTGAGCGCAAAGTAAGCCCCATTATATAAATATAAATATGTATTTAAAAAAATGTTTTGAATGTGATTGGTACTGACAAACGCTTATATTTTATTGGTGTTTACTGCAAGCCAGAAAAGAAGTTGACGAAATTCCAAGCTTTTTATTATCAAATAAAAACCAAAACCCAAGATTTTCACCTCTAAGCTAACAGCATTCTCAATTCAATAGAATAATTACTTCAAATTTCAGAATTCATTTAAAAAATTGGAAATTCCTTGCGGCAAAATTGGGTCACAAAAAAAATTGCATTTTACTTTCCTGAAAAGCAAAGAAAAATCACAAATATTTCGTATTAAATGAAATTACGCGCAAATCAAATTCAAAGGAAGGAAAAAAGCTATAAAGGAATAGTTAAAGAAGGGCAAATGTCGCCGCGCAACAATGGCAAGAGGAACCTATAAATGCAACTCTATATTCATACATATCTACATATGTACATACATGCATCAAAAATATACAAATTTGTTGGGAATACGGGAAATTCAAACGAAAGACACACATATACAAACATGTATATGTAGAATGTAAATTAGGGTGTATCACTCTTCATACAAAAAAAAAAAATCGGTACTGTTTTTACATCGGAATTATTAAATCTGTTATATTAGATTTGTTCCACAAGTCACTTCGAGTTACACATACGCGTTTCACAAGTAAGTTTTAGAGTTTATTTGATATACGCTGCCAGTTTGAACTTTGCTCGAGTTTTTCTGGACACATTTGTAAATACCTCCAAAAACTAAGTCTTTTTTTTTATAAATAAAAGTAGTTTTTAAAAATATTTTTCTTTTCTAAAAAACCTCTCAGACGATAGAAGAGTTTGAGCTTAATAGGTCTGCATAGATATGTTTAAAAAATTGATTAACGGAATCAAAGTAATGAGATTTTTAGAGGTATTTCCAAATTGGTCTAGCTCACGTAAATCTTAATATTCCGAACTATTTTGGCGGAAATCCTAAAATATAATACATTTTATAATTCCGGTGGGGGAAAAAACACAACTTTTTCTGTTGTAACTTTTATTTTTGAAGCTTATGGGTTTCGCTGAATAAAGTAGCTGCTGCTAAGAACTCCATTTCGTCTTTCCACCGAAGGGGACCTCTATATTCTTTTGCTACCACCAGCGGGTTCCGAGTTGAACACTTTCAGAGCTGCAGCTTCGGGGTTCATTCGAACGACATGGCTAAGCCAGCGGAGCCTCTGTATATTGATATAGGGTGATTTTGAAGTGGCAGTTGAGATAGCGCGTTTTTGAATCGAATTCTGAGATAGGGCGTTCTTGAAAATTTCTATGAGATAGGGCGTTTTCGAACCGGCTGCCGAGATAGGCCGATCTTCCACTCAGCCGTCGATTTGCACTGTAAGCGATTTTTTTTTTTTAGTTCAGCTAAAATAAGCGAGTTCCTACACAAGCATACAAATTTAATTGTGAAAATACGAAAATACACACACCTGAATACCTTTTTTGAACTGTTACACACTAACAGTAGTAGTACTTCAAACCTCTCTACCTACAAAAGACATTGGCGGAGCAGAACTGCTTCGAGCCAAAATAAAACAATCGGAAAAGTGAAATCAGTAAATTTTGTGTGCCTTTGCAGCAACAAACGGAATTGCAGTCAATGCATTCTATGTATGCATACAAACACACAAACATACATTCAAGTAAAAGCATTGGCAATGCGCTGCTTCCTACCATCATTGCCACTGTTGCTGCCGCTACAAAATGAATACGAAAATTTGCGTTATTAATACGAAAATAATCCAATAAAGCTTATTTTGTATGCAATTTGGCTTAGAAGGAACACAACAAAAAAAAAAGCAGTAAATTAACAAAATTTCACTTGTGCATAAATATATATGTACCTCGAAACGTCAACAGACACACACAATCGTGTTGGCAACGTAATTGAGTTGCTGACGGAGAACTCGTATCTACCGGCATGATGTTTGCATGCTGCAATTGTTGCACACAACATATGTATGTATGTATATGTTGATGTCATCTTTGCTACCTACAAGTCGCAACAGGAAATAGTTTAATTAAAGTTCCAGGAAAAACATTATGGGCACTTGTCGTTTACAGGTGGCAACGTTTTTAATGGCGATTGTAAATGCAGCGTTAGGCAAACTTGATTTGCCGACAGGTGAACTTTGATGCTATTGAGAGGATAAGTCTTTGTTTTCAGCTAATGGAAAAGAAGAAAAAAAACAGTTAAGGAAAAGTATAGCGAAATTTGCAATTCAATTTCAAAAATAAAACAGGTGTTTGTGCCTTTTTCTGGTTGAAGGCCTGTAGAACAAATAGAACTCATATTGAAATATCGTGATGATTAACGAAGTTTTAAAAATCTTCGTTATAGCCCCTGATATAGAAAATGTAATGGTGTATGTTTGCATTTCACACCTGCTAGATATGACAGATTGCATATTTGTTTCATAATGTTGATTAAAAAATGTATCAAACTAAATATCAAATGTTTCATATGGTTGCTTTTAAATTAATTTCAAATTTAATTTTAATCTTTCTAATTTCTCGAAAGTTTGCCAACCACTGTAATCAGTTTATCTGTGGAATTGCAATCAGAAAATTTTGTGTACATCCTTTCTTAACTATTTCACACCTAAGAATAAATAAAATGCTAGCTGTACATATATATGTATCCAAATACCAGGGGGTAAGTCCATAAACGGGTGAACGAAATTGAATTAAATTATTCTTAGTAAAAATTAGTCTGCCAGATTGCGCAACGAGCACAAATGAACAGATGTACATCTATACAATTGGCGCTTACACATATTTATTTTAATGTTTGGCCGAGCTTCTCCTCCGATTTATGACGTGCGACTTGATGTTGTCACACAAAGGGGAGGGGGCTGTTTTTCAAGACAGAATACCCTCGGAGGTTTGCCATTGCCTGCCGAGGGCGACTGTTATAAGAAATAAAACGTTTATTTAATTATTTATTTATTTTTTGATGTGGGGTCGAACCGGGTTTGAACTCAGGCTCTACACCATAGTTTACTCTTTAAGTAATTAAATTTTTTAGAAAGATTTTGAGTACACAGTTTTGTCACCCATTCAGTTTGAGTAAAATAAAGGGAAAGTTTGAAGCGGCTCAGACTTACCGTTGGTTTTTGGCAATTTCGTTGATGAAGGTGTCGCTCACTTTTTTTTAACTGGTCCTGTGTGTATGTAAGTATGTTTGTTTGGGGAAAATCTTTGAATCGATTTTGGACCAACTTTCCGATGAGCTAGAGACTTGAAACTTCACAGTTGGCCTACAACAAGATCACAATGCAGTACGAACGATAGATATCTAAAATGCTCCTAAATATATATATATATATCTTTCAAAAATAGCTATTGAAAGTTTTCAAAGATACTCAACGATAAAATTTGTATAGGACAGTTCGTCCTTGCTCACAAAAAAATTAAATTTTTTTCAATTCTGCAGAATTTTCACTTTATACTTATATTGTTCTTCTACATTGCATTGAATTTTTAAACTAATATCTTGAATTAATCACACTCTTGAATATTGAAAATTTCAAATAAAAACCTTGACGTCAGAGAGAAAAACTAAAAACGCAGTTTTACTATATTTGACCACTGGTTTTACGAGTAAACATTTTAACTTTTTGTATGTAAAAAAAATTGTTAATCTGGGTTTTTCATGGTGGTAAATTCTTTTAAAGCTGAGCTGTATGTAGTTGTAAAATTGCCGCCATTTGGAGGTATTTTTTTTTTTTTTCAGGGCGCTTGTAGCTTTAGGATCTCAACCAAACTATGCCCAATTTTAATATTCCCGCATAGTAGTCAAACCCTAACAGTTGATATATTTTTCATCTGCACTCTCACAAGTTATTCATCACAGTTGTTCATGAGTGCCTTAATGACAGCCTGACTATCAATGGATATGTTTACACGAGAGTTTAAGAGTTGTGAGTTCAACCACCGACCCCGGTATCTCGTCTTGAAAAATCTGGTGTGAGAGCCTAAGCGAATGTCGTAGTTCAAGCGTTGTGCAGACCACAGACGTCGTCACTCCCTCAGCCATTTTAGAACTGTCTTTAATGAATTATATGTGCTGAGTCGAATACCTTTCTTCCACCTTCTATTTCTATTACAAAGTAGCCTCGCTATTTAGTCGTTTATTTCTCTCATTCTGTTTTTGTGGCGAAATGGCCACTGAATTAACTGCACTGTTAATTTAAGTCAAAATACTGACTTGCCTGCAGAGCTCTGAGACATTGGATACTTTGGTACCTTATTTAGTGCAGTGGTATGTGTGGTACACAATTCTCCTATTAAATACACAAATAAGTACTATCTAATCTCTAAAACCTCCAACTTCCTTCAATGTCGCAGTGTACCAGAACCGAAATGAGCCTGATTAGAAAATACTACGACGCGATTGAGAGGGGTGTCGGACATTCGCTGACCTGTCTCTATAGCGTTAAGGGTCCTGATAGCCATCTGAATATGAGAATATATGACGTCACGCTCCATAGCAGTGAGTCTACCGTTACCTTACAGGCAGCCATCGCCGGTTGAAAGACACCTGGATAGCAGTCCGGAAGCCTGGGCATAGTTTTGATCTATCCGCAAAAATGTTTACAGCTTCCTTCCTCCAGAACCCCCACCAGCCCGATTCACCCTTTTAGGGAACGTAGGTAGAGAAGGAGTCACTGGAAGCCATTTCGGAAGCGCAATAATATGTCTGTTAGGGATGAAATCAATACCCTTTTCGAACCAGTTAACCACCCGGTTTCCCTGAGCCTAATGGCAGTTCGAGATGCGATAGTTCTGCCTACAATGTCAGCAACCGTTATGTTCAGCATGACGTTATGCGCTTGTAGAGGGAGGGAGGGGTTCTCAACGCAATCCACTGCACGCGATCTAGTCACTTAACTCCTACAATAAGTTGAACCAGACAAGGACTGAGCAAAAATGGGCTTAGCTATGGCTTCATAGAGCCAATGGGTTACTTTAGGCGAGTGGCCCATCACTTACCGATAGCTCCCTTAAAGCAGTCTCTCTTGGCTTCCCTGACAGCTTCTTAACCAACATCAGGACAAAGTACTTGCAGGCAGACTCCCCTGATCGAGTAAATAGTCACATCGGGGATCTTATATTTCCTACTAAACAAGAGCAGTTCCGTATTGCTGGGGCTGACTGCGCGGTTATGAAAAATTGCTCCTTACCATAAGTGCCTCAGTTCCTCTAGAACGTCGTTCATATACGTACTCATATAAGCGCCACAATATGGAAACTTGATACATTATTAAAATAAAAATATATTGAAGCAAATGCGATGCTGGAGTTACCCACATAAATGGAGTAGTCCCAAATGCAGTTGTAAACGGTGGCGCAGACCCTGCTGGAAATAGAAAGCTAAAATTTGAAATATATCAGCATTTAACGATGCTTGCAACGGCCACAAATATCTAGTTTAATTAAATAACAGTACAAATTTTACCAAGCGAAAGTAATGCCAAAGCTAACTGCCGACGAAAACTCGGAATAAGTTTTAATCGACTTATTTACAATGGGGCAGTTTGGTGCTTGATAGCTTTAAACCTATATATATATATGTATGGCTGTATGTAACCGCATAGTTATTACAAAATAAAAAAACACACACCTCTTATGCGCAGTTATGTGTCTATGTATTTATATACATACGTATGTACGAGTATGTCGGTATACGTTTATGCAAGTTTCGAAGTAAACTTGGCGACACCAAAATAATAGAGAAATTAAACCAAGAGAAAACTATAACTCCCTTTGCCCANAGGAAATGTGTCTAACTATAAGCTAACTTTAAGTTGATTAGGAAGGAGCTAAAAGTCAGTTATTCACTGTAAATTGTCTTTGGCGTAAGCTAACTGTATTTCTATGGCGATGGCTGCGAAATAGTCATGGGTGGTTTACCTCTGCATTTGATGTAACTAACTTGTAACTAACTACTATTGGATATAAAATATCCAAAATACTTTTTTTATTTCTTATATTTATTTTTATTTTTATTTTTATTTATTTTATTAAATCTCATATTTGTTTCCATATTCAGCTGTAGGTGGTCCCAATTTCGAGCTCCGTCAGACATTACTTCAAAATGGTAATATGAGATTTCGATCTTCCTTTTATTTGTCCTCAATTCGAAAAAGTATTTGCGAAGTGCAGGATATTTAAATAGAAAAGAGTTTAAAGAAAACAATCTCCTTCAATACTCTTGCATTACTTGTCAACTAGTTTCACGTTAGCTTTGTGTAGCTAACTACGGATTATATATTTTATAAAAATCCCGCAAAAAAGCTATGTAACTACAAGTGGCTTATATTTTATCAATTGATAATTTTTTCCTGCAGGGAATTCTTATTCACACCAACCTCTTTTACTCACCTCTTCTCTAACCAGCATTGTGTTCTACTAGTTTTTGGTTATTTCATGCTTTTAATTTAATCTCACTGTGACGTGAGATAGAATTTTTAATTAATTTAACAAAATCTGATGATATCGTGACAAGGTTGCTTTGGGGTCAAATCTACTGATGCTAGGTGCTAAAAATCTGTCACAAAAAAATTCAACTAAACGATTTATGAATAGAATTTATGGGCGAAATTAATGTAATTTTAAATAAATACTATTAAATGTGAAGTGTAAATACAACCAAATCAAAAAATGTGTTTGTTTAGGCGACTAACCACATTTAATGCCTATAGGTATGCTACACCTCCAATCATGTGGTACTAAACCAGATATCTTCAAATATATGGCAAACATATGGTCCACTACCTTTCTAGGTCCGTCAAAAGTATACACAGCAGAGATCCGCAGGGAAAACGACAAACTGTGAAATTTATAATATTTAAGAGGAGTCCCGGAACGATCTCTGAATTTCAGTCGAGAGCGTCTGAGGACTTTCACTGGTTATTTGACTGGGCTAAAGGTTTTGCGACTGGTCCAAGCCTCTTACACTTAATAATAATAATAATAATAACAATAATAATAATACATAATAATAATTTTATTTTTTCGGAAAGATTTGCCACCAGTTAAAAAATTAAATTCAAAATATTTAGCAATCAAAGTCATCACATCGGCACCGTTCCTTCAATTTTCAAAATTGAGATGTCCAATTAAAGGGCCTCGCCTGTAATATGCAATGAAGTTTTACTTTTTCGAAAAGGGTTGCCACCTTTCTAAAAAACTGAATTCAAATTATTTAAAATAATAAATCAACTATTCCTATATGGGTATCAATCGAAATGGTTTCGAAAAGGCTTTATTTCTTAACTAAATATACATATGAGGATTGCCATCTGTGTAAAAAGTAAATTTCAATTTGAATTAATGTAATGTAAATACGTATTACCCTATGGGTGCCACCTGCTTTAAGATTCGAATTTAGTTAACTTATACACAAGTTATATAAGAAATATTAAAATACGGGTGGCGTTTGTTTGAGTGTTTAGAAATCTTTAGCTTTAACACATATATTTTTTGAGATATTTGAAGAGGGTTGCCCCCTGTTGAAAAATTTAAATTCAAATTATTTAGTAAGTTAAATGAATTTGTAAAAATTGGGTATCAAGCTAATTGGGTTTGAAAATGATTTATTTCTGAACTGTGTTTAGGAGAGTTGCCACATGTTAAAAAAATCAAATTCAACTTAATGCATCAGTTAATTGCAATATGTATCTCAATGCCAGCAGAAAAAGATTTAAATTTTAAAGTACTTTTGAAGAGGGTTGCCACCTGTTTTAAAAGTAGAATTTATTTAACTTATACACAATTTAAATGAAATGCTAAAATATGAGTGCCAAGCGTAAGAGCTTAAAAAAACTTTAGTCTGAAATAAATTTTGATTAGGGCTGCCATCTATTCGAAAAGTAATATCTAAAAACATACCTTTTAACCTCTTTTTATGCAGAAACTTTAGAAAAATTTTGGGTATGCAGTTTTGTAGCTTATTAAATTGTAGTAGATCAAAGTGCAAATTTCAAGGCGCTAGAAAATCGCGTTGATTTTAAATAAATTTTTTGGTTAGAAACTGTTTTTGCAGAAGGAAGAAATTGATTGGGGTAGACATTTCACCATTATCATGTATTCTACGGGCTTATTGATGTAATAAATTGGTTCAAGATTCTAATGATGAAATGCATTATAGCTGTTGAGTTAAAATTTTTATTTGGAATAAAATGGAAATAAGGATTCATTGGTTTTTATGCGCATCGTTGTCCATCAAAGGTTATCATTTATATTCAAACATACACACATGTATGACAGTTCCTTTACAGGAACTGATATCAAGATAAATACATGTAATTTTTAAATTTTTCTTATGTAAATAAAGAATTATTATGGCTTTTGCTTCTGGAAGTAAATATACTAAAACATAAATACAAATAAAAAGCTTCAAAATTTTATTTAAAGACTCTCTAACGAGAGTCCACACCGATTATGTTTGTGACGACCACGTAGGTATGTACATATGTACGTGTGCAAATAAAACTGTTTGCCAATATTTTTCTATGCAAATTATGAGAATAAATTACACAAAACAATTGACAGCAACGAAAAACAAGTCAATAAAAAATTATATTACAATCGTCGTGCGAAACGTTGGGGATGCCAATGCAATTCAAAAAAAATATTAAATGAGAGAATGTAAATTGCGAGGGACAATGAAAATTACAGGACGATATACATACATACAGACATACACACTCGTTGAACGTTGAGCACTAAATGAAAGGAAATTGTTGTGTCCGCGCCAGTTTCGCAGCCGTGGGCAGCAAACACGCCCAATAAAATCACAAATGATAAGTAGGCGTAGAGAGCAAGACAATAAAAAATTAAAATAAAGACAATAATGACAATCACAAACCACAAATGTCAAAATAAATTATCAATAAATTTGGTAAAAGAAAGTAATGAATGCGATGATTGTGGAAATCCGCATTCATGCACAACATTCGCTGTCCAGCTTGCCTACAATCATCCACTTCTTTGTTGCTTTGTTTATTTCACAGCATATAGCTTATACATACATACATACATATTCTTCATCGAAGGAGCTTTAGGCAAGTATTGGCACCACAAGTAGTACATGTGTACATACATACATATAGAGAGGACACAACGCAGCAAACCATTTTTTCCCGAGTATTCTGAGTTGTAGAGAAAAATTTTTAAGGAATTTACTTTAGTTAAATATTATTTGTATGTGCGTATATTAGGGTGCCTCACCAAAAAAAGTTGACATTTTTTAAGCTTAAACTTTTCTATCACCTGAGATGATTTTTTGGAAAAAAATATTTTTAGTAACAATGAGTTTATTTATTCAAAACTTTATTTTGGAGGTATTTTCAAATGGCTCCAGCTCACGCAAATATTAATATTTTTCGATCGATTTTTTTTTGTATGGAGGGTGAAGCACCCTATGTACATATTTATATAGATTAGACTGTGTTGATCCCAATACAAAAAAAGGTTGCAATTACCTCCTTCCCCAAAGGAGTTTCGTGTCATACAAATTTTAGTTCTAGATAAAAGTTGAAATTTTAGTCACCAATGCCGAATGTCCGAACCGTAACAAAAAATTAATAACACTTTGGCATTAAAGTAACCAAGCCCGATTTTAACATCGTTATCGTCATGTAAGCAAAAATAAACGCGATGTTGATAAATATCGCTTTGATGCGGATTGTGGATAGAGATTCGTTCTCCAGGACGAATGACAGTACTTGCCAATTGAGTGTCTCTTTCATTACAAACCCCATACGTAATATTCGCTCCTTTACGTGACAGCTGTAGCCGTAAGATCTTATTTTATTTCTTTGTTGCCCCTTCCAGCCCAGGCGGTGATGTCAGCCGTGCAGGAGCACCTTCCCCATATAGGAGTCCGGTCATTCCAGGAGTCCTCCTTGGAGTTTGCCGGAAGTTGGTGAGCTGCCTGAACCGTAGCCAAAATAATCGTTTTTCGCCACTCCCTAGTGAATGTCGATCCAAAACTGCCCCCACACCTGATTGGAATTCTTCACCCGGAACCATTGTCCTCTGCGACCGAAACCATCCTTATACAAATGACTGTCCTGCTGCGCATTATATAGCGAACCGCATTAAATAGTACAGTAAAGAAGAGAGTGCACCACAGCAAATATGTAAGCATAGCCTGCGGAAAAAATGAAGATTCGCATAGCTAAATAGAGGTGTCGACAATACAAACAACAATAATCACGCAGTGATGACCGCAGTAATGACCAGCGATAACAGCAGGATAACAACAACAAAATGGGAAAGAAATAATGAAAACATTTAAAATCGAAAAAATCACAAAATAAAAAAAAAAGGGAAACAAATACAAATCCAGCGTAATACAATAGACTGGCATAAATATACACATATATATATGTACATACATTTATGTATACACATATACAGCTACTGGCATTCCAAAGGGGGACAAACTGTAACCCAATAAGCATTTCGGTAAGTAAAAATAACTAGAAATGAGCAAACTATTTATAAGCTGTGAGATTGGTTGTGATAAAAGAGATAATAAATAAAATATATCTTTAATTATTAGTACATTCGATTTTCCCTCATTTTAATTAAGAAGGACTGTTTAGGTCTTTTCGAGCCTCACAATTGCAACACTGCTTGAAAAGAAAATCCGTAGACACTGCACTATTGGCAAACAACATAGCATCAGTAAGGCATCTAGAAATTTTAACCGAAGTCTATAGTACCATCTTCCCAGCCAGCCAGTCTAACGAAAAGCAATTTAAGTGAAAAATGATTTTTTTTTTATTTGAACTAAATATGGAAACTGACCAAAAAATGAAATTTTTCACTTAAATTGCTTTTGTGAAACCGGCAGTAACTATTTACCACTATTTACCCACTATTTACCGAGATGAAATAACTAAGCATAGTTCTTGAGAATCACTCCAGAAAAGCTCAAAACGCTTGCAATATGGCTGAATCTACACTGTTTGGTGACTCGCAGCTTCTATGTAGATTGGGAAGTCTTACACAAAAAACGCTGTAGGGCTCTAGACTACTGTTTCAATTTTCTTTCTGGAGACCTGCATATATATATACATATATATGGCAAGTTTGAGGCCAGCAGCAACCCAATCAACAACTCGAGAGACCTCAGTTATGTAGATCTTATATACGCGATCTTCAAACGTTTTTTTAAATGAAAACGGCGGCTTCACTTACGGAATTTGAAGGAATGGAAGGAAAGAATGATGCAAGTGTTTTACAAAAAAAATTCTAATATGTATAAATTTTTTAATTTTTATTCTTGTTTTTTTGTATTTTTATTTTTATTAATTCACTGCACTCTGCTTATTGCGGAGGCTTTGGATTCAGTGTTTACATGATTTGTTTTGAGAACAATGTCCACTTGGTCACTTATGCAACAACACTTGCTGTATTGACAGTTAAGCGCAAAGCAAAGTACGTAAAGCGAAAATGTAATGAAGCAATGATGTAGATTGCGTTGTAAAACGTTAAGTAATAACAGCGCAAAGAATGACGCCTAAGATATTATAAATATTCATTTCCAGTTGCTGTTGCTTATATTGAATTCCACGCGGGTAGGAATTCAAGATTTTTGTTAAATATTTCTATGTTCTACGGACGGACCGCTTGAATTGGTTGAACGGTTTTAGAGCTCGAGTACTTTTTCGGAATTAATGTTGACCCTTGTGGTTACTAAAGAAGCAAAATTATAATTGCTTGTTTTAGTTTTTATTGTTTTTATGAATTTTTTTCGCTAGGTTTTAAAATTTAACGGCTCTTTAAATGCATTAACTTAGAACAAAATTTGTGCTTTAAGGGCAGATAAATTTTGAAACCTAAATAAGAAAATGGCGCTAAATGTAATGTTCAAAATATTCAAAGAGTTTTAGGGTCACACATACATCCAAACATGAGATGTTATCTAAAGCGAAAAAAAAATTTTTTTTTGACCGAAAATTATTTACTCGCATTGAGTTACCCACATACTTATATATGTATGCAACATATATGTTATTTTTTGCAATGTTGCGACTAATCACTTTCCCGTAATAAAATTTTTTTTAAGTTTTATCAAACGCGTGGAGCCATGGCGTATGAGCAACATTATTTTCCAATCATACTTCAGACAAACAAAGCGAGTCATTGAATTTAAAGGTACTGGCCCAATGCAGACTCACTTTGCTATACTAAAACGTATAAAGGCTGGCCAAATGGCAACTTTTCTTGACTTGCTTTAAGCGCTTCAAAGTTTCAAATAGGCAAATATTTTATTTGAAAGCGTTTTGTAGGCTTTTGACAAAGAGGTATGTTCCCGTTCAAAAAAAATAAATAAATTCAAACAAAAATTCGCATTAATTTAAATATAAATCGGAAAGTTTTTGATAGATTTTTTAGAGTTTTCTAGGAAAATAATTACTAATATTAAGGGAACAGACATCGACTTTTCAACCAGACAGCTGGTTACCTTGACAGCGTTCCAAGCCGCCATTCGGCCAAGCAAATTTTCAAAGTAAATCAAAGCAAATTAAAGTCAGCAAGGTGGACAAAGCAAGCCTGCATTGGGCCAGCGCCTTAAACAATCGATAATGCGAAAGTGAAAGTATTTTCCATTCCAATTATTAAGATAACTGTTTCGACTACTAAACGATATTTATTCCATTTTAATACTATGGACGAGGAACAAACGATCAGAGATATTAGTAGCCATGCGCTAACTGCCAATAGTTATCAAATAATTAAAAATTAGAGAGTAATAATCCCCAGAAATGGAAGTACTCCTTGGTATAAAAAATCTGCGTATTTATTTTTTCTAAAAGCACATTAATTTACTTATATACACACCATGTAAGTACGTACACTCTAAAAAATTTTCGTTTAAATTTATATAAAGAGAGGTAACCAGTTTCCTCTCCCAGTGTGTGCAAAATTAAACACTGTCTGTTTACTTTTACATATCAAATTTGTCACGTAGCGCACACAAGGGGTGGATTTTGGGTTTAATTTATTATGATTTAAGAAATTTTGATAGAAAAAAATTTCTTTTCCATTTCTTGTGCGTCATTTTGTAAGAATTTTTCTTTTTTCTTGAGAGCTCTTTAAAGTTTAACTGCTAATGAAAACATTGATTTTTACACTTTACACCCTAAAAAAGTTTACCTTTGATATGTACTTAATAAGCATTCGAAGATTTAATTTGCTAACTTCGAATTCGTTCCACCAAAATGAGCTCTCTTCTTCTTCTTTTTTGGCGCTGTAACCGCCTAAGCGATTTTGGCCGAGTTCAGCAAAGCACGCCAGTCGTTTCTCCTCTGTGCCAACTGACGCCAATTGGAAACGCCAAGTGAAGCCAAGTCCTTCTCCACCTGATCTTTCCATCGCAGTGGGGGCCTCCCTCTTCCTCTGCTACCACCAGCGGGTTCCGAGTTGAATACTTTCAGAGCTGGAGCGTCGGTGTCCATTCGAACGACATGACCAAGCCAGCGGAGCCGCTGTATTTAATTAAAATGAGCTACATGATAAAAAAACAAGTTCAGTTAAATTTTCGTTATTCGAAGTATTAAAAAATGAGAAACCAGAAATCGACGAAAATGAATAAAACAGTGTAAAAATTTCGTGAAATTAATTATATTATTTATATTAAAATTCTTTTGAAAAATTTTGTATTACTTTTGAAAGTTGAGTGCATCTTTAACCGTTAATTTTTTTATGATTTAATAAACCATCTAAACCAAATTACGGGACGACCCTTAAGGTACCATCTTTCCGNCACGACCCTTCTTTCCGGTAAAAAAAGAATTATTGGAATCGGTGCACGCGGTGCAAAGTTATGCGGTAGAATAAATAAAAGAAGTAAAATTACTCTGAAGAATTGATAACCTTCCCTTTTTTGAAGCCGGTTGAAAATTTCTGAGTTCTTTGTAAATTTTATGTAAATAAAATGCAATTTATGAAACTCTAAAAAGTTTATTTATTTACTGTACATAAAATTTGCATACATGTATTTAAAGAGCGAATTTTCAGTATTTTCTGTAATATATATTTAGAAGTATAAATCTATTCCTGCGTGCGCACCTGGCACTTAGTATTTATTATTTGTAAAAAATATATTTTTACTTTCAAAATGTTTGTAATTTTAAACATTTCATGTGCATATTTATGTGTAAATTTTAAACAACTCATGTTCAAAATCAAATCTTGAACATCTTGTGCGTATACTTGAACAGATTCTGGTTGAAAAATAAACACTTTTCAGTAGTAGTTTTACATGCACTTTTTAGAGTGTATAGTACTTCATGAGAAACTATATTGGCAGTAAATTTCTTTTGGTTCTTTAATTTTAACTTAATACCTTACCTTAATACCTTTTAACTTAAGTACCTTTGAAAGATCGCAGCAGCTGTAAAGAAGAGGTCTAAGAGCGCTATATGCCCTTGTGTTATTCGTAAAGAGTTAAACGCCGCCTGTTTAAAGCCCGAGCTTTCTGGAAAAAAATTATACATATGGCGAAGCATATGAACCGGCTTTCCTTCGGTAAAGAGCATATGAACGAGGAAGTAGCATTTTGAGATTAGATCCGGACAATGGATCATGAAAAAATTAACGGTACTCTTAAATTTGTATATGCGAATTAAAGTCGGTTTGGTGTTTTGCTTAAAATTTAATTATTAACCGACTTCAAAAAAAGGAGGGGGTTATCAACTCGTCGGAATATTTTTATTATTTTATTTGTTTTTAATATTTTAATGTTTGAAATTTTAAGAAAAGGAAATTCTTTAGATTTTATTCATAAAAACCATGGTTTTATTTTCGATGAGATTAAATTATTATGCGCTTGCCACACTAATAGGCGGGCCTTGATCGGGAGGAGAAACATTTAGACACCGGTTTACCACGGTGGTGCTGGAGTCAGGTTTTGTGGTTGTATGTCATTTTTTTGGGCGGAAAATATGTACTTACAGAAAATGCAATGGCCTGGAATTTGTACATAAAATAATTAAACGAAGGCCGAACAAAAGTGCTCAAAGGCTGGGATGGAATCCGATATTACTAATTTGTTGTAGTTATGTATGCGATGAGCGCTTTCGTCCACATCAATTAGGATCTATTTTATTTTAATAATTTTTTTTATGAACCATGAAACACAGATTTAAAATTTCCTAATACTAAAATTAAACTTATGCATAATTATATTTAAGAAACAAATTTTGCAAAAAATCTGTTAATTTTTAAGCGATTTCAAAAAATTGAGGAGTTTTTCAATTCGCCGAAATAAATATTTTTTTCTTTTTTTTGTGTGTTACCTCAAAACAATGGACCTCGTCAAACGATTTCGATAATTCTTTTATATCAGAAAGGTACTGCCTCAGGGGTTGTGCCATACTAATTTCGCTTAGATCTAATCATTGGATCATTAAGAAATTAACGGTACTCTTAAATTATATAAAAAATTGAAGTCGGCTGTGCTTTTGCTTAAAAATTACTTGTATTTTCCCTATTAAAATTTGAACTGTTTTTCATAAAAATTGAAATATTTTCGGGGAATTACCGGAACTTTTTTCGCATTTTTATCCCTAATTATCTCTTACTTACTTTTATATCTGAATATCGATATTTTAGTATGAATGGATAAGGCTTCATGCCAGATCCTGGCGGCCAGGAGCAGATATCTTTTTTTTTGCGCAAATGTTAGATACGAGATATTGCACTTTTAAGGACTATTTGCTTATTATGTAAAATGCACATTTGTTGTATCATTTACACAAACCCAAAGCTACGGTAGAATAATACCCTGCGTTAATTTCAGGAGAAAGGGCTAACAACTTTCGTTCAAAGATAAAATTCCACTTAAATAACAGACAAATTTACTTTGCAACTTCACACTTTCCGCATAGTGCAAAACAGTCAACTGTTAATTTAATATCCTTAATGTTAAATGAAATTGTTTGGCTGTTATTTTCTGCATTTTATATGAAAATTCATTTACGACTATAAATTGTAATCTAACATTACAGCACGAAAGCTCTATTCATTAGAAACTATGTATTAACGCTTTCAGTTTCCGAGCTTTGAGTCAATTAGCAGTTAAAGAGAAAATATCCTTTAGTGTAAGCTTTCCCAAATTATCTAGATAACAGTTAGGATATACGATATGCTACATGTTTAAATATGTACATATGTGTGTATTAAAGGGGTTGATGTTAATAGAAAAAGCTGCTGCCAACGAAAGATACATAAATATTAACATAGGCAGAATGTTAACTGACAACAGCAACTGTAAAGTTAACATAGCACTGCTTAACTTAAAATTCTTCGACAAAGAGTGTGTGTCATAATGTTTAATTAAGCAAATAAATAAATATGAGTGCGAATCGTTTGAGAATAACAAAAAACCATAGGCTGGTTTCAATGAACTACAAGTACATAGCTATATATACATAGGTCAGTTCACTGTTAACTTTCTACATTAGATACCAATTGAAATAAATGTTTGAGCTCTTGAGCTTAACTACTTTACTGGTTAATAAAAAAACTGCCAGAAGTTGCATTAATTTATTTAAAAACAAAAACAGAAATGATTTCATTAGATTAACAAACATTCAATGACTTTTCATGCCAATTTAAACACTTCGTTAATGCTATCAAAAAAAAATTTTTGAAAGTAGTTATTAATGAAGATACTATAGTTAACCACTTGAATACAGCAAATGCTTTCATATGTATGTATGTGCGTACATATGTATGTATGTAAGCCTGCTTTGTCCTTTTGAAGGGTAACTAACAGTGAGAGAGAAAAATTGATTAACTCAGAAATTGAGTTCACGAGCACGAGCGCAGAGAATGGTTGTTGACTTTTCATGCCAAAATGCGTTGTTCGCATCAAACTTGCTAACACGAAAAACTTTCGTATGCTTCGTTGTTCGCTGTTTGCCGTTCGTCGTTCGCCTTTCGACGTGCGAAGTACGCTCTATTCCTTTGGCCCATCATTTGTTGTATTGTGTTCGTTGACATTTTCAATCTGTTGCATCAACGAGTGCTTTTCGCAATGTGAAATCGAAAATAGAAATCAGTGTGAATGGTCAATCGAAAGCGAGTGGTATCGTTTGTGTTTATACGCAGGCGAATGACGTGCATAATTAATTAAATTGAAAACGAAATCATAAATTAGAGAAAATAATAAATTTAGCAAAAAAAAAAGTTGCGAATATTTTATATAAAAATATCAGCTAACTAATTAAGAATTAAATAAGCATATCGGTAATTCAATTCAACGCATCTAGACAATAAGAAATAGACTCGGTATGCGCTGCAGTCGTTGCCTTTGAACAGGTGTGTCCGCTACCCAACTCCCTCTTCGGAATTCGCGTCGAACAAGCACACACACACACACACACACACACGCACCATTTCCGTGGCTTGTAGCGAGAGATTATCTACTTTGGCAAATTGAGATTGAGATTTTCCCCTCCACATTTCGCTGGAGCCACCGCATTCAGTTAATAGCCTTTACTCATTCGTTTGTACTTCAGCAGCGGCAGCAATAGCACCACACTCACTGGCCAGTGTGCCAGGTCACTGCCATCAAACGAACTTAGAACACTTGTGCATACATACATACATACATACATATTGTTTGAGTCTGAGAGTGTAAGTGAAGTTGTACCGATTTCGTTGCGCTCGTACTATTTTACACGACCAAGCTCGCGACTCGACTATATAGGGACACACATACTACCTACCTATAGTTAGTAACTTGGAATCGTACACCTACGACCGGAATGGGACGATGCTTGGCGCGATGCCGAATGCGTGTTGAGTAAGTAACGGCGACAACATTTCGTACATTAGCTCGTTCAACATGGTTCCATCGTGTTATCCCATGGATTGCTGTTGGCATTTACAAACTAAGCTGTTGCGCTCAATTTTCATCCGGTCGGTTTTGTCGCTCTTTTAACTGAGACCTGAGCCTTGCGTGGCGTTGTTAAACTCATCGTCATACTTGACGACAAATGCGTGTTTGATGCTGTTGTTGTTGGTGTTTTCAGGCTGGTGTTGGGGGGCAGTTGTTGGTGTTGCGCATTGTCGAACATATTCGAACCAACGACGAACGGTAAATATACTACATAATTCGGTCGTTTTGGCACGAGGATCCGCTAAGGAAATTGTTGGTTGTTGAGCAGTATGGCTCATTCACGCCGGAACGTTGCGATTGTTAGTGTCGAATTGTCGCATGTACGCGTTGTTGCTTACGCGATTTTGAAAAATAATAAATACTACGGAATTTAAATTTCTACGCACACACACATATGTATGTATGTACATATACATACATACACGCCTACATACATATGTATGTATGTACATTAGTTAGATACATATATGAAAGCAAATACGTGAGCGCGTAGAATGAGTGGCGTGGCGTGAAATTTAAATTCGCTTAAAGTGCGGTGCTTAAAAGGAGTAATTATTTTAATTGCATTTAATTTTAGCTATTCATTATTGAAAGCAAGTAAAAGCGGTAGGAAAGTGTTAAATACATAATTTGGGAGAAAATTTATCTGGCATTCAAATTGTCATATCCAATTTCCGTGCTTCTGCATACATAAGTTTTCACAGCAGTGACAAAAACAACAACAATCAACAATTTAAGTGAGCAAATAGTAAAGAAAGCAACAAAAAAAAAAACGTGAATTATTATTGAAATTTGGTGCAGCGCAACGCATACCCACCCATAGCATATAGCAACAATTGTACATACAAACATTTCANCATATACATACATACACGCCTACATACATATGTATGTATGTACATTAGTTAGATACATATATGAAAGCAAATACGCGAGCGCGTAGAATGAGTGGCGTGGCGTGAAATTTAAATTCGCTTAAAGTGCGGTGCTTAAACGGAGTAATTATTTTAATTGCATTTAATTTTAGCTATTCATTATTGAAAGCAAGTAAAAGCGATAGGAAAGTGTTAAATACATAATTTGGGAGAAAATTTATATGCCATTCAAATTGTCATATCCAATTTCCGTGCTTCTGCATACATAAGTTTTCACAGCAGTGACAAAAACAACAACAATCAACAATTTAAGTGAGCAAATAGTAAAGAAAGCAACAAAAAAAAAAACGTGAATTATTATTGAAATTTGGTGCAGCGCAACGCATACCCACCCATAGCATATAGCAACAATTGTACATACAAACATTTCAACGGTTTACAGAGCCAAAAAAGCACTGCAGTGCTGTGTGCGCGGACGGGCATACGGGGCGTATGAGTGCTCCAAATCTACAAAGTAGATATTTCTTGAATTAGCGCACAAAGCGAGGACCTACTAACACACATCTATTCATATCTACATGCATACATACATATGTACATATATGCAGCGACTTCGAGCGTAGCAAAATTGCTGCAAAAAAAAAGCGCACTACTCCGTTGTGGATGTGTGTGTGTGCGTGTGCGTGTTTGTACTGTGAAAAATTCATGAGCCAACCAAATTTGTGTTGCTGATTTTAGGCGAACAGAAAACAAAAAAAAACAAAAAAAAAAAGTAAAAACAACTACAACGAAAGAAAGCGAGTATTGTTGTGTTTTTTTTTAGTGAAAATAAAACAACATATTTTTTTTCTGTGTGTTGACTTAGCAC
>NW_016160793.1:57659-59352 GCF_001687245.7 Rhagoletis zephyria | reverse complement strand
CTAATGCATGAAAATCCTAACCTCAAAAAAATCACCCGTTATATTTGTACGCCAAAAAATTAACGATAGCGCTGACGATTACTGCAGCTAGCGGAAAACTAGTACACGAGCTTTGTAAATGCGCGAAAAATGAGTTTATAAGCCAGCCACTTGCACTCGATTGCTCAGTTGTATAAACACTTTTATACACACATACATATATGTATATGTACATGCATGCAATTATGCACAGTTTATATTAGCTGAAGCGAAATTTCGCTGCAATCGCTGAAAATGCTGAATAGCAAAAAAAAGTATTTTTTTCGAAAATTATTTCATTTTTGCTTTTATTTCATTTCTTATTTATTTTGCAAAGTGTGCTAAAGCTGTGCATACATGTACATACATACAAGCAAACATAAACATTCATAACAATAAGTAAAATAAGTTAAAACACATAAAAATACTTAATATCTGGTTTAAATATACGTATGTATGTATATTAGGCAGCATCACCACAAACAATTTGCAATTTTCCACCGTAATTATAAAATGTATTATACTCATGTATGTAAGACTTTCGGCAAAATATTTCCGAAAAATATTAAGATTTACGTGAGCTGGGCTGATTTGAAAATATCATCAAAGATATCATTATTTTGATTCCGTTGATTTTAAAAATTTTTATGTAGACTTTTCAAGAGCTTAAACTCTTCTATCATCTGAGATGATTTTTAAGAAAAATTTGTATATATGAAAACCCCGATTTTTGGTGGTACATATTTTCAAATTAGTGCTCACGTAAAACTTAATATTTTACCGAAATATTTTGTATTTATTTTCGATAGAAAGCACTACCGATTTTGTTTTGTGTTCAGAGTGATTCACCCTAATGTATGTACATACATATTATGTACGCATGTATTTACATCATCACAAACGAAAGTAGAATAAAATAAAATAATAACCAACAGCTGAAAGAAAGAAAAGAGCAAGAGATGAAATGATAATGGAGTCAAGTTTTAGACGCCGTAAAATGATAGCAGTAAAAGTATTTTGTACGAACAATGATGGCTTAATGAAACAGTTACACGTACATGTATAAATATTGCATTGTGCACACAGTCGAATGCAATAAAGAGTCAGCTTTTAATAACATCAGCAATGCCAGTCTGAAAACCTTCGCAAAATATAGTATTACGTTTTTAATAAAAAGTTATTAAACAGATGAAAAAGTGATAACGATAAATGTAAGTCGTTTTTTTTTACCAATATGACTCCGTCTACTGACGCTGTTAAAAGTTTCCGCGCCAACAATTTTTTATAAACAATTTTACAAGTGCAAAATTAAATATTTAGGACAATTCAACATAACTTTCATGAGGAATATTTCTTCACAATATTTTTAGAGAGCTTAAGATAAAGATAAATATAGAGATACAAATAAGGATAAAGATAAAAATAAAGATTAAAATGGAGATGAAGGTAAAGATGAAGATGAAGATGAAGATAAAGATGAAGATGAAGATGAAGATGATGAAGATGAAGATAAAGATGAAGATGAAGACGAAAATGAAGATGAAGATGAAGATGATGAAGATGAAGATGAAGATGATGAAGATAAAGATAAAGATAAAGATAAAGATAAAGATAAAGATAAAGATAAAGATAAAGATAAAGATAAAGATAAAGATAAAGATAAAGATAAAGATAA
>NW_016160793.1:0-57573 GCF_001687245.7 Rhagoletis zephyria | reverse complement strand
AGATGAAGATGAAGATGAAGATGAAGATGAAGATGAAGATGAAGATGAAGATGAAGATGAAGATGAAGATGAAGATGAAGATGAAGATGAAGATGAATTCCACGCACAGTTTTTTTTTGTACTAGAGAATGTGTCTCTTTCCCTCCCCCAAATATATTTAAACAAAGCCGATATTTTGCAAATTAATATCTATAACTTTAAGTTTATTACGTTTTATACAAGTTTGAAAGCTGTTTTAACCTTTTTTATATGTGTATTCCTGCTAAAAAAAACTGCTAAAAAAAACTTAAAATTTAAAAATTCGAGGTTGATTCCAACAAAACTCAACAAGATACACCGGCTAAAATTTGTGTCTATGTACACATGTGCACATGCATACATACATACATATATGCTGATAGATATTTATATACAATTTTTATATATGTATTTTTGTCTGTTTGCCCGCCAGCAGCTGTGCTGTCAAGGTGCGCTAGCGGGTGGTTATTCACTTATGTATAAATAGATAGAGGAGCAAAAGACTTACATACATACATATTGTCGTGCATGTTTTGATAAACCCTTAAAACAACGCCAAAAATGCTGCCGAAAGTTCCTTGTCAGGCAAGAAATTTCACAACCAATAAAACCACTTCGTCTACCCCAATCCTATAAAAATAAATAAAAAACATTTCACGTAGTCTGTCAGAAATATAAAAATCGATAAAGTAAATACACACTTGGGCCAACCAGTTTTGCAATGCCGTTTAAAAAATGGATGAGCAAATAATATATTTTTCGCAAACTTTTTAGCGTACATGTAAGTACATAAGCATATGTATGTACAGGGTGGACCAAATGAGACCTAGCAATGTTAAACAAAAATACATTTTATTTTTATTTTTTAATATAATTGTATACGTATTTATTTTTGCAGGTTGTAACATAAAATTCTTAGAAATTTATATTATATATTTCAAAAATTTTCTGTTGATCAATTGTTATGAAGCAGCAAATTTATCGCCAATATTTTAATTCAAGATCAGCTCCCACAGCTTTCATGATTAGGCGTTTGGTCGACCGTTTTGAGGAACGGAGCTCAGTGGCCGCACGTCCTAGAAGAGGTCCACATCAAAATATCCAAAAAACCATCGGTCGGTCTCATTTGGCCCACCCTGTACATATCTCTGTATGGCAGCCTTCTTTATGAGCAAGCATTAATAGCGTGACCTATACACAAAAATTCAACGTGCGGTTTCGGAACAATATGAATAAACAATTAACAATAATATAAATAAAAATAAAATGAGAAAACAGCAAAAACGATCAAAACTAGTAAAAGTTGCCAAAATTTTAGACAACTTATTAACCCACTTTTCCGCAGTTAATTTATTACCACCGTCAATATTTGTTAGTTCCTTTGAGCAATATTTAGTATTCACACCGGTATTGATTGCAGCGAAAATTTGCAACTCATTTGCAAGTGTTTGAAATTAGCACGAAATGCTTGGCAATTGCCGGGTGAGTCATACAATACACAATTTTTTGGGCAATGGCAAGAAATAAGAAATAAAAACCCAAGAGAAAAGTAAAAATAGGCAAACAAAAGCGCACGCACATTTCTATGCCATTTAGTTAATGGCCGATACAAAAAAAAAAATAAAAAATTTACAGCGAAAACAAATGCAAAGGTGGAGAAAATTTAATAAAAACAAGCCATAATATCGTTTTGCCAAATAAAAGCAGTAATCTAATACGAATTTCAATAACACAACGCCAAGCTATTAGCCCAGTTAGTATTACTTTATTTTGGGTGAAGAAACCTTGACGACAAATGACGCCGAACAGCTTTTGGCAATTCGCTTTAATTTTTTTTTTTTTTTTTATAAGCGTGAATTTTATACAGTCCCTCTACCCGCAGCGCCGATAAACACAGACATAAACCCACAAACACATCTGCTCTGCAGCAAAAATTCTGTTTGCTATCAGCGCCAACAACAACAAAGAATGGCACTACTCTTAATAATCGACCACTAAATCAAGTAAATCGAGTGGGCAATTCATAGTCATGACTGACTAAATTTGCAAATGTTTCAATCTGAATTGACGATTGACGACGATTCTACATAGTACATAGTACTTACTCTTCAAAATCTATAAGTAAGTATGTACATTAGCATGGGGCCGAAAATTTATTTTTTAAAATTTTGATGCTCTTAAAAAAAATCTGTGTGAAAGATAAAAATTATTGGTAAATATTTTAGACTCGCCCAAGTTCATCAAAGTTCAAGTGCTAGAAAAAAAATTCTTAACTTACTACGATTCTCTACAAAAAAAGGTTCATATACCAAATTATGTAGGACTAATACTTTCGAAGATAAGTGCAATTTTAGTAAAAAAAAAAATATTAAAAAATTTTTATTTTTGGATCATACTGAACTTTGATGGACTTGGGCGAGCCTAAGATATTTACCAAAAATTTTCATCTTTCACACAGATATTTTTTTAAGCATAATTAACAAAATTCTAAAAAAGGAATTTTTTGCCCACACTAATGTACCTATGTTCATATGTCTATAACCACTTCACTGCTCTTCTTTAGGTACCTACTTAAAATACGTAAACACAGTTGCTTATTACATATATCTATGCATGTGCATTAGGGTGCACCACTCTACACAAAAAAAAACGTCGGTATTGTTTTTCCATCAGAATTAAACAATTTATTATATTTTAAGATTTTCTCGAAAATATTTCAGAAACATATTAAGATCTACGAAAGCTGGACTGTTTTGAAAATGTGTATCTCCGAAAATTTAAATTCCGTTGATAAAATGTACAAGCATTTTTTTGCAGACCTTTTAAGCTGAAACTGTTGTTATCATGTGAGCTGATTTGTTGGAAAAAATATTCCTAAAAATTAAATTTTATTTTTTAAAACTCGATTTTTGGAAGGCCTTAAATCTTAATATTTTTCCGAAATATTTTAGCAGAAGTCTTTAAATATAATCAATTTTATAATTCCCGTAGAAAAGCCTTGACTTTTTTGGTGAGTCACGCTAACGTTCATAAATACATATGCATGTAATACATATTTCCATCTTTTCTTCTTCTTCTTCTTCTTATAGATTCTTATTCCAGTTGGTTTTTTTATACTTAGTTGATTTATTTATTGCCTTATTGCCACTGTTGCGGTTACTTCAAGTGCGCCAGCTCTGCGTGCCACTTGTGCTTCAATCTCTTGAATCTTCATGCTTCCACACTTCATCGAGCTGTG
The DNA here is from genome assembly GCF_001687245.7 of Rhagoletis zephyria. NCBI lineage: Eukaryota > Metazoa > Arthropoda > Insecta > Diptera > Tephritidae > Rhagoletis > Rhagoletis zephyria. The sequence continues at coordinate 54,317 of NW_016160793.1, read as the reverse complement.
GCTTTGGAGTGGAGGCATGAAGCGGCGAAACACTCGATGAGTACTCGACAAAGTATTGCTGTTGCCAAGTTTTTTAAATGCTTTAGCTGCGGGGAGTAATTATGTAAATGGGTATTTTATTTCTGGGAAATATATGTATGTATTTCAAACTAGCACTAGGGCAATAGTTTTGCGCTTACACTTTTTTTTTTATTTTTTTAGCCAAAAACGCAGCTGTGCGTTGATGGCTGGTGGATAGAACAAATTTAATGGTAATTGAAATACAAAACCATATACATACATAGGTGCATTAGACCATACCAGAAACAAAAGTTCACATTCAAATACATATAAAGAATTTTTGAGAGGGGTCGTTTTTAAAAACTTTTCGCCATGCGTAACTTTAGCATTTAGAGTCGGATCTTAAAGTATGATGTGTATATATATCGATGTTTTTGTCTCGATGAGACAATTTCGAAATTAATTAATTTTTATTTTATTTTATTTTGTCACTGAAAAATGTAAAGAGGCGAATCATGGTTCGATGAAAAAAAAAATGTATATTACCTCGCGAAAATACATTAGACTCAAGGGTGTACGTCGCAATTTTTTTTTAGTTTGCTTGTAAGATGGTATGGTCTAATGTACATCTTTTACTATGTACGTGAAAATAAATTCTAATTTTCTTATTGTCAGTTTAGGTAGAGTGAAGAATAAAAATTATTTTGATTAAGCAGCATTGTTTGGTAATCAAGGCGGCTTTCTTTGAAAATTAAGAATTTGTATGAGAACGCTGAAGAGCATATCATGAACACATACATAGTACATCACTATAACTACGGTGACCATATTAACCAACGTAAAATAAAGGACATTTTTCTTTTCAAAATGATTTGGGAATACGTACATACCACTTGTATGATAAAAGCTCCTTACCCATATCGTAATTTAAATCAAATATTTACCAGTTAATTATATTATTTAATTGTATAAGTTCCCCTGCTGTTGCGAAAAATGAAGCCAAATCCTTTTTAAGGACTTCACCATTCTTTGCTACCAAAATGCGTTTACCATAATGCATACTGCACGACAAAGCCAGCACACAGTGTTCCAAAATTGGAATTCAACGTTCATAATCAACCGAAGCCGTAATTTTCCAACCAATTTTTACCAAAAACAAAAAAAAACAAAATATTTATTTTGGTGAAAATTTTTTTAATAACATTTCACAATTTTTTTTGTATATTTTTTGTTTTGGGAGAACCGTACCATTGTTTTCAATTAGTTTTTGTTCTGTAAAATTTATTAACTGGAACAGAAGAATTCATTTTCTTCAAAATTGCTACTTTTTCTGCATTTTGCACTAAAAAATTTAATATAATCAAAAAATTCAAAAATCAGGTTCAACTGGTATCTTGCAAATATTGTAGGCTTTCATAAAAAAAAATTTAATGTTAATCAAATTAAGTGAAAAATTAGGTGAACGAATGCCAGTTTTGAACCACTGTGCAGCAGGGGGTTTATTGTTCTCTTTCAGTGGAACGGGAAACTCAGCGTGCAACACGATCCTGGTAACATCTTTCCCTGTGCTTTATAGATTGTATAAAAATTACCGATTAAATAAAAACCCTCAAGTGAGGTGCGAAACAAACTGGCGAAGGTTTTGATTATATTCTATAAGGGACATTTTTATTTTTCATATTCTGCTTTTAAGAATTTACCTCTGAAAAATGCAGAACCGATTTAAAGAACAGTTTAAGAAATAAAGGACAAAAGGCGTCCTTTATTTAAAAAGAAAAATTATAAAGGACAGGGAGTTAAAATAGAGGATTGTCCTTTAAAATAAAGGACGGATGGTCACCGTAACTATAACCATAGCTCTTTATACATACATATGTACTTAAATAACCATAATTAGACAATTTGTGTAGTGTGGGTTTGGCAAAAGCTTTTTCTTAATATGCAATTGGCTTTTTAATAAATTTTTCGCAACTTTCGAGGCTTTCGAGATTTTTCCAATTCACATTAATACTCCTTGCCATAGTGCATAATACTTGGCATTTTTAAGAGGGCTTTCCAACAAAATAACTTTACTGAAGGTTTTGTCTAACTTACATTTTAATATAGTAAAACATATTCACTGGCATCGGATAAGATAACAATTGCATATCAGAATAAAACTAGAGTCGATTTTAAAAAGTTCATGTCTAAAGCATTTTTAATAAATACATATATACATCTGTATACATATGAGGCGTTCTGTGTACCGAAGCCGAGCTGTGTACTATTTATCGCTAAACCAAACACGTGCCATCATTTATAACAAATATGTATGCCAGTATGAACGTTGTTTGCCTTTAGTTTTATTTACTAGGAGTTTTGTTTGTCATTTCCATTAACTGACCATTTAGCGAAATTCCTCATGTTCAGCTGTTTTCAGTATTTGCTTATCAATTACCGAAATTATTAAATTTCTACCGAAATTTCAGGGCGTATTTTATTGGCATACTTATGTATCTACAAGCTTTGATAAATATACATAGATAACACATATGTATGTATATTTATTACCTTTATCATTATCATGTAGAAAAATATATGTACATACATAAATTTATTTATATTTTAAATTATTTTAATACAATTTAACTATGTATTTTTGCACATAGATAATTATTTGTATTCATAACTATTATCAGCTGTTTTTTTCTTCGGCATAAAGTCCATTGTTTACTTAAGTACATGGGTACGAGTATGCATCTAAAAAATAAATAAAAAAATAAACATGGTTAAAATTAGTTTATGTTTGTTTCCAAAGCGCAACTTGAGAAGGCAAATGGGTTACTTTAAAGAAATCATCTCTATGTTAGAAAATTTTGGGTAACCTCAATTTACATTAATTTTTGGTAGTTAAGGTATTTATGCTTATTACTTTATATTCATATGAAAATTTATTTAATCGAACAATGGCGATATATTGCACATAAAGTACAGCCCACGCATTTTTTTTCTATTACAAGCCGAACAACATTTAATAATATAAAGTTACCAAGACTAAATTACATACACAGTTACATGGATTAAATTAACATTTTAATTAAATTACATATTTTCTAAGCTCTTTACATTTTTCTAGCGTTAAATTTCCGTAAATTTTCCATGTACCACAGTTATGTCATAATTTATTCACTTAAGACCTTCAGCCAATCGACTCGTCACAAAGTTGTTGATGCGCAAAAACAATTTTTTTATTTTCGAACTTTATTTTATTAGATATATTTAGTCATTCAAGCGAATTCATAGTAGTGTAATAAATTCATTAGTCATGCAAACAACTACATAAGTTGGTTGACCATAAGCAGAGGTGGGAAAAATTGGCCTTAAATGGTTGTATGGCTTGAGAAATACATACATATTTATTTATTTGTTATTTATTTTATGTTTGTGCTGTTTGTTTTGGCATTTTTGAGATTATTGATGGGGTGCTAAAACGGCAAAGAGATAATATCGCTATCTAGAAGTTGTGGCAACATATTTAATTTAAGAATTCTTTAATTTCGATGATGTACGAAACTTTCGGAAAAACAAAGCGAAGCATTTGTATGTATTAACATTAGGGTGATCCAAAAATATGCAGGAATATCAACTTTGTGGAATTTTCTTACCGCCTTCTTTAAAAATAAATACAAATAAAGGGCCAAATTTAGTAAAACGCGTTTTTAATTTTGCTCACTGACATCAAGATGTTTTTAAAGGACTTTGAAATTTGAAAAATATGATTATCTAGTTAAAAAATTATTTAAAAACATCTGTGGAATTTAGAAAAGCAGTATGAAATAAAAAATTCTGTAGCCTCATTGCTGCCAAAATATATTTTTTTCAAATAAATTTCGATACATTGATCGATTGTTATATATATTTATCGATAATTTTCGATATATTTATCGATTTTTTTAGGTATATATAGATGATTTTCGATATATTTATCGATATTATTATGAATTACTGATAAAATTGACGGTTTAGCTACCTAAAATATTTTTGTATTAATAATGATGTTTTTATCGATATTAATATCGTTATGATTTTGATTTTCATTTCGCTGTCTCAATGAGATGCTCGCTTTTTCGGTTCATTTACGTAACCTTTTTGTATGGCTAGCAGATCCAGAGCACCTGGTATGCCCATTATGTACAAAGCTACCAGTGTTGCCAGATGTTTTTTTTTCAAAAAACTTGGAATTCCAAAAAAGACCGCGGTTCCAACACAAAAATTGCAACCTTCAAAAACGAAGAGATTTTTGAAGAATTAAGTTTTCGAACACAGCTGACTACATTTTTCTCAAAAGAGGAAGCGCTGAACCTCCATCGGCTCATTTTCTCTTAAAAATTTACTTCCAAAAACCCGAATGAGATGTTTTCATTTATTCGTTGAAATTTTAAATTTTGCAAAGAAACTGTAATATGCATAGTAGGATATTTTAAAAAAGCTGTCATGCAGTAATAAAAACTGTGAATATGGCTAACCTCTGCATTTGAATTCTTCCAAAAAATTACAAGGCGTCGATATAAACATTAAGTTTTCTTAGAAGCGTAGATTCCAATTCACATACATATGTACATATTCATGTGTGTGTAATGAAATTAACACCCTTTTTGTTCCACGATAAATATGTATGTTGTAGGCGTTGCTCAGCGCTGTAATTTTCCACAAGGAATTTTTTTCAATTTTAGTTAATGTAAAATCCAAGTTATAGCTTAACAAATATGGTAGCGGCCAAGCAAATTACGTATGGATTCGGTATCGCGATAGCTATGAGCTTTTTACTTCCTAACTTTTCATTATGTTGTGAATTTTATAAATGCTTCACTGAATATTTGTTCACTTACCTATTTATGGACATATGTATGTATGTAATATGTATGTTCAAATATACCTGTATGCCTTTGCATAAGTACATACATACATACATACATATGTACAAATGCTCTACAAAGCCCACTGTAAGCTATTGAATTACCCACATTTGTAAAACCAAACAAACACAAAGTAATAACAGCAACAACACGCGCTTTTAGCTTAGGTAATAACCTTCGACGGACAAGTGCGTTAGATTGGCTGTAAAATAGTGGAAGAAAACACATTTTCCAATTTGTTTAACAAATTAACAAAAATTTTACATTCGATTTCTATGCAGTAGCGGTAAAAAAAAAATGTTGATACAAATATGTATGCAGTAACAATTTAGAACATGTTTACACCGATAACGCCGATGCGCCTGTAACGCCTCTCGACTTCTGCTTAATTGGGGCCACTATTATCGTATTTTTTGTTGTTGTCCATATAAGTGTAATATGTAGATAGATAGTATGTATGTTATGTCTGGAAATTTAATATAAGTTCCGCAACAAAATTGCCGCTATTATGTGTATATACATATGTATGTTATTGTATTATAGTAAATATGTACCAACATACATACATACATATGTACAAACATAGTATATTCAGAATAATCGACAAAAGTCGAAAGTAAATTAAATAGAAGTCATAACACAGCTGATAAGGAGCTGCAGGGTGTGACTACACTGTAAAAAAATCGTTGATTAGATTTGGGAAATAGGGAAAGTCAAATAAATTCATTAGCTAAAATGATCGAAGGAATTGGACGGAAATTCTTATACTTAGATCAGAAGTAAATATGTAGATACATATCGTCGTTTAAAGTACAAAACCGCGTGTCAAGATAATGCAAAACCTCGTATGTGACGTTGCATAAATTATTTTCTAGAGCGTAAGAACACTCATATTTCTAAATGGTTCTCTTTTTTATAAAGCAATCGCATTTCTGGCTAGTATATTTCAGGACGAATAGATAAGGATTGAGCCAAGAGCTTTTGTGAGCAAATACATTTTTTGGCAGCCAATGTCAGTTAGGCGGTTTTGCAGAATGGCGATACGCGGTTTTGTACTTTAAACGACGATATGTATGTATGTTGTCCTTTCGTCAAAACTTTAAAAAGCTCTATACTTATTTCGCTTATGTTCCTAATCCTATATAGAAACATGGAACTTTACGACTAAGATTTTCAAGGAACTTTCGACAATTAAATCTTATTTTTAAAACTCGAATGTCCTGTTGCACCAATAAATTTAAAATTTTTCAGCATGTTAAAACTTTAATTGACATAATTTTGTTCGGAAAATTTGTTATTTTGAAATTCTAACAGTCTGATAAACTTCAAAATTTATTGGTGAATTTGGGTGGTAGGCTTTTATTGTAAATATGTTTAAAGGATATCTGTATAGATTTTAAGATGTTGCGAAAGAAATTTTAATACTTTCAGAATGTAATGATGCTGTTCGCTTTCCTATTGAGCTTCTGATGCCTCTTTCTGAACGTACCAAAAACATTGTCATGAAATAGAAACCTAATTCTATATACGAGTAAATTTCGAACTACACAAGCACAAATTAAGTTTTTTATTGCTCTCACAAATCTACTTTTTTAGGAAGTGGTCCTAAATTGTACCTTCTCGTGAAATTTTCAAACAAATATATATTTTTTTATTTCCTTAACAAATTACATATATCATTCTGTCATCGAAATCTAACTTTTCAAAACTGTCACTAATAAAAGTGCTGCGGTGGATGTACATAACTCTATGTGCAGTTATGTTCCGAGAAGTTGACTATATAAATTTAACGTAGTTTCTAGGAGCACTTAAACTCTTTACAGTTGGCTATAATGGATAAGCATTACAAACATAGCTTGACAGTTGTATCAGGAACAGACCGATCGAGGTACAGGTTGTGGATTGGACTGGGTCTCGAAACTGTCGAACTGGGGCTATCCATTAACCATCATTATGACCACATACTACAACTTCCTTTCAAAAAAGTTAGACGACTCTCTCTGGTTGTTTTTTTGTTTAAATTAACCCTTTGATAAGCTATATCTATATTTATATATGTATAGCATAGTTTAGATGTACATAGATAACACTGCTGTGCCACATTGTGTTGGTACATATGTATGTAACTACTAAACGATGCTTATTTTTTTAGTTATCAATCAAACGCATTACAAAGCTCGTAGAGTTCGTCTTTTGCAATCATCGTCAACCACGAAAACAGGCCCACTGATCTTGCGTTGAACCAGGGATGGAAAATTTTATTTTCAAATTGTACCTAATTTGAGGAAAAAAATTGTACTCAATAACAGACAATTATACCCAAATATATTAAATGAACATTAGGGTGGCCCAAAAATACATAATAAAATCAAATTTTTTTTTTTTCCTGCTGCCACCCTCTCGAACTGAAGAATATCAAAAATAAGGAGACACTTTTTTTTTTATTTCAAATCAAATAATATTTACCCGTGTAGCCGGGGCTTCGAAGTTTCCCATGTATTTATTTTACATGGGGGAAAATAAATTTTTTCGTAGAATGCTATAAAATCGTTAAAAATAATTATTTTTTGATCGAATAAGACTATTTCCCTTCAGAAGTCTTCAAAAAATAACACTATTATGCTTATTTAACTTAAAAATTTTACTAAGTGTGTTTTATTATTGATATTCTTCAGAGCTAGACTATTGTGGGAAAATTTCTTCTTTTATTTTAATTTTTAGTTTTATATGTAGTTTTAAAAAGAAAAATATATTTCTTTCCAACTTAATTAAATTTTTAGTATTTTTTTCTTAATTTAATTTAATATTTTTTTTACATCTTTTTAATTTTCTCTTAAAAAAAGAAAAACTTTTTAAGAACTTATCTTAGTTTTTTATTTTTTTAGTTTAATTTTTAGATTTTTTTCTTTTAAAAAGAAACAATTTATTTTAATATCTACCATTTAATTTTTGAAAACTTATTTTATAAACTTTTTCCTTTGATAATTTGTTAATTTTCCTTTTTTTTTATTTAATTTTTCCTTCATTTTCTAGTTTTAATTGTCTTTAAGAGAGATCTATATACATTTTTTAATTTAGTTTAGTTCTTAGAAAACTTATTGCTAAATTACAAACATAATAACGCTAATACTAGGATCCGTTCTTACTTGAGAAATCCTCCTTGGTTTGGTCGCCCGAATTGGGAAGCACCTATTCGGCCGATCAAGACCAAATCTTTTTTACTTAGGGTGTACACCGGACAATATTGTCATGTTATGTCAAACTGATGTGTTTGTTGTAATACGAATTCGCCGTGTTTACAACAAACACATCATTTTGACATAATTGTCTTGACAATATTGTCCGGTGTAAGCCCTAAGTTAGACAAGGCGATAAGTAACTTCGAAAGTCAAAAAAATCGTCTTATCGCCAAAGATCCGATCTCCCTGGCACAACCCACAAGTATTTCGTTATATAGCGGTTGCGAGCACTATGTATGACAGGAACTTGACCACTAAGCCCAAAAGAGCAACTGTTGGCAAACGTTGGGCCTCATGCATAAAAGCGAGCTTAAGCTCCGTCTCGATTTTCAATACAAATTCTTGAGTTTGAGCTCGCTTCATCAGTGCAAACATGGAGTCGGAGCTTAAGCTCATGTTGTTGTATTTGGGTCGTTCTTAAAAAACATGACCATTCTGAATTTTGTAATTTTTAAAAATTAAGTTGGCCAAATATGTTTATAATTGGCCTCATGTGGTTACGGATGGTATCAACAATAGGAATCCATAACCAGCAGTATTTTTTTTAATTTTTGGAGTTTTTGGAGTTAATAAGTCACAGAGTGGACCGGTAACAGAGGGGACAAATTAACTCAAAAATACCATATTTTAGCTTTTTATTCGAATTTTGGAGAATTTATTTGTCCACTTAATTAATGTACATAAAATATTTATAAAAAAATTATAAAATAAATAAAAAATCACTTTACTCACCGTTTTTCAACAGTAACAGAGTTGACACTGAATAAGGGTACGTACCCGGCATACAATTGGGTTCCTTACTCAACAACGCACTAAACAAGACTGAACAGTTCAAAACACATTTTGTTGATTTTAGCTAAGTTATGATGGAGAAGCATAAGAGAAATATACGCGTCATAACGTTTAACAAACATTTTTCAATAAAATGAGTGGACGTAACAGAGGGGACCAAAACCTGGGGACACAAATTTTCTTCATAAAAATTATACAAAAAAATTATTTTTCATCATTCTTTTCTATATATGGTATTAATATACACAAACTGAATAACAAAAATTGTAAATATTATTTTTTTTCAATTTTATTTCAACTGAAAATAACTATTAAATTTTTATAAATTGGCTCGGGACACAGGTTTTTGCTAAACCTTTGACATTGAAAATATTTTTTAAGTTATTTTCAGATAATTAATTATTTTTTTTTTATAATATAGTTACGTAGAATCGATAATAATTTATAAAAATGCAGATATTTTTCTATTTTCTTTTTGAAGAAACAAAATATAAAATAGTAAAGTCTGGGGACACCAATTGGTCATGTTTTTTAAGAACGACCCATTTATGTCGATAAAAGTTTTTTATTCAAAAAAGTTCTAAAAAAATTTGAAAAGCCAAGAACCATTTGTCTTCGCCAATGTGATCTATTAAATGACGCGGTAGCGATTCGCCGAAAATACTATGAAGCAGTAATGTCGATTAAAGTAGAACTAAACAATACGAGTTCAGTTGCATATAGGCATACATACATACATAGAAGAAAGCTAAGAGGGCAGCATGTTTGATAGCTTATCAATTGCGTATTTTTCTTTTTTTCTTTGGACTGTGCCCGTCTGCTTCTTGCATGTTCAGATGAGTGTGTGTGCTATGAAAAGCAAAGATTCTTACAAATATGTAAAAGCTAATAAAGCTAAACGAATTAAATATACTTCAAATGTGAATACATACATATTCATCCTGCTGGCAACCCCGAAAAGCTATTGTCTTCGAAAAGCATCCCGATTTCCATTACTTCATTATGTACTTGTACTTCAATTAAGAATCAATTGTAATTTCTTTCCCATATAAATAAATTTGTAAGAAGTTATTGTGGTTTGAACTGTTCTTTTATCAGCGTTTAGGCAATTATTGCTGCGCCTTTTGTCAGTGGCAGTATTTCGGCGCTACAAAAAAAAATAAGCAAACATCCTAACTTACATACATACATGTATGTATGTACATTAGACTGCATCGCCAAAAAAAGTTGCGATTTCTCCGCCGGGATTACAAAATTTATTATATTTGCAGACATCCACTAAAATATTTCGGAAAATTATTAGATAAGTTTTACGGAGTGGACCGATTTTAAAAAACATACCTCCAAAAATTGAGTTTTTTATGAATAAAAATAGTTACTTAAAGGATTTTTTGAAAAAAATCCCCTCAGCTGATAAAACAGGTTAAGCTTAAAAAATCTGCATAAAAAATTAAAAAAAAATATGTTTCAACGGAATCGTAATAGTGAGATTTTTGATGCTGCTTTTTTAAAGTTTTTCAAAGATTTCTTTAAGAAAAACTTGAAGAACAGAGCTAAACCTGTAGCAATTGTCACTTATGAGGTTTCAGTTGAAAGATATTTGCTCAACCTTTTTATATCTTTTGCAAAAAAAAACTAATTCACGTCTCAATTTTATTTTTTTTTCAAATATCAATACCTCTTAATTCAACTTAGAATGTTTCATAATTTCAATGAGTTTATTTGCAAAGAAATAAAAAGGGTGAGAAAATGCCTTTCAAATAATATCTTATAAGTCTAAATCGGTAAAGGTTTGGTTGAGTTATCCAAGTTTATCTTAAACCAATCTTTGAAAAAAAAATCCAAAAACAGCATCAAAAAGCTCATTATTATGTTTCCCTAGAAACATTTTTTTAATATTTGTATGCCTTTGTTTTTTTTTTGCTTAAACTGTCATCTGAGCTCATTTTTTTTTAAATACTTTGAAAAACTGTTTTTATTCATAAAAAACTAAATTTTTTGAGGTTTTTTCAATATTTTTTCGAAATATTTTGGTGCATCCTAAAGCAGTACCGATTTTTATTTTTTTTTGTATGTGAAGTGTTGCAATCTAATGTACATACATATGTCTCTCGTATTTAGTCAAAGCTAATTAAATTTCAATTCGTATTGCATTCCTACATGTTCCGAGCGTGTCTGGCAATATCTAATTAGTTAGTGGCGAGAATGAATTTCAGGCGCTCGCTCAATTGCTCAATTGTTATGTTAAATTGTTTTTTGTTGTTGTTATTGTGGTTGTTGCGACCGTTATTGCGCGCAGTTGCTTGTTATGGCATACAAATGTACTCCCATAATTTTTTTCATATTTTTTTTTTTTAATTTTCTTTTTTACATTTTACATACATATGTACGCTTATAAATATTTATTATTTAAAATTGTTCCCTCTACATTTTTTGTCTCCATTGCGCTTTGAAAAAAAAAGTAAACTCTGGCGCATTTGTGGTGCCCAGCTTGGGTGTGGCGCGCATGCGAATTGCTTACATAGCACGTTTTGCGCCATGTCTGTTGAAGAAATTACAAAAAAAAAAGAAAAAAACAATAATACAATTTATAAAGTGAAGGTTTATGATTGGAAAACATAAAAGTCTTAAGCACATCTGCTATAACTATATACGTGCGCTTAAACCTTAGCTTTGAAAGCACTGATGTTTGCTGGATGCTAGCAATTTATTTGGTTATCGTTTTTTTGTCTTAATATTTTTGAAGGTTCCCAACCGTCCGCTAAATATTCAGTCAGATGTGCATACACAGCTTTGGTTTAGCGGTAATAAATCAAAAAATGTCTTTATAAAATAAAAACTCATCTGTATTGAAGCATCGTGTGGCTAGCAATTTGTCTCCTCCTTTTGGCATTGAATCTGTTGCGGTTGATTTTTTAACTTTTTTGCTTTTATTTTATTTTTTATCTTTATATTTATTTTTTTTTTAATGCAATGTATGTATGCATTAAGAAGTTTTTAATCCTTGGTGAAGCGTAAATTACATATGTACATATGTATATATGTATGTATGTATTTAGAGATTGCGTTCTCGGCTTCGCGCTCTTACACCCATTTTGAGTTGCTGACTGTTATCTGTATTTAAAACCCCAATTATGTAATAATGTGACATTTTTGTGCAGAGAATAGAGATGCGCGTGGGTTTCAGTATTTTCACACTAATCTTGATTCACATCACAGAGTCCATTACGGTGTGGTAATGAGATCATCTGTTGTACGCAATGCCGCACCTTCTTTATAGAAGCTTTGTAGCTTTGGGCATCAAATAGGGAATAGAAAATTTAAATTTTTTATAATTCGCATAAATAGCAAAGGTATGTTTGACATTTGCCTTGAAAAGTATGTGGCGCGTTTGGTTAGAGAATACTTAAATGTGAGATTCAGTGTTGCCACAACATTTTTTTATTTTTCTACCAAAATCACCAGAAAAAGTTATCAAATTCAAAAAAAAAATCGGTACTCTTTTTCATCGGAATTATAAAATTTAGCATATTTTAAGGGTTCCACCACAATAATTTGGAAAAGTATTAATATTCGCGTGAGCTAGACCGATTTGAAAATACCTCAAAAAAACTATTTGTTTTTTTGTACATAAATAACAGGAATTTTTTTTTTAATATTTCTTTCCAAAAAATATTTCAAAATTGTATCAGCCGAATCAAACTAAATAGATGTTTGATGATATTTTCAAATCAATTCAGTTCGCGTAAATCTAAATATTTTTCCGAAATATTTTGGGACAAGGCTTTATAATTCTAGTCTAAAACCCTCAACTTTTTTGGTGAGGCACCCTTATGCGCATATACATATGATAGGAACTGTCATAGTCAGAAAAGATAACTGCCATTGTCAGAAATGGGAACCGGGAATTATGTAGCCGATCGATCATGTCTGCTTCCTTGTCATAAATATTTCGAGAAATTTATCATATTTTAATAATACTCGCAAATAAAAATATTGGAATTATATTTAAGGAGCCAAACGGCTGTCATTGTTAAACGAATAGTGCACTTAAGCAGACGACGTTTATCATTAATTGATAATCTAATTTGTATAGCATTTCTGGGAAAATTTTAAAGCGTGCTAAAGTGAAGAGACGAAAATACCAAGTAGCTGCATGTCTTTAAGTATTTCTTTAACTAAGCTATGGTAATTTTACATCTCTTGATCTTTCATACTACAATACCACAACTTCCCCAAAGTGCCTTTAATGGCGCTTCAAAGTTATTCATAATACATCATTCAATGCCGCCGGCAATTGCCTGAGGAAAAGAAATATTAATACCAGTGCTCGTCGACCATACCACATGATCATCGTCATCGTCATCGTCATCATAATAGTGATCAACAACATCACAGCTTGCCTCCTGCCCACATCTCAACGCGCGATCATTTGTCATCTCAATTGCTGCAACTACTTTGCGCTTTTGTGGCAATATTGCCCACTTGTTTAAGTGATTCATGAAATTTAATATTCCTCACACTGGCAGTTATGCGAATACATTTTTATGCTAATTCATATTCGAGGTTAATAAATATGTAAAAATTTAGCGCAATATAGCGACTAATTGTTTGCCTGAAGCATGGAAATTGCCAATGTGCGGCAATAATATGAAAAAAAAAAAATCAATTGAGAAAAGTGTAATAAAAGCGCAGAATTTTTACGCTTTAAAAACATTGCTCGGTCGTTGCTTTGCTATTGTAAAAAATTAACTTAAATAAAAATCAATTAACACATTTAATGTAATGCTAATAAAGCGGCGTCAAAGATATTGATTTGCCATTTCAGATATTGACTAACTGGCAAGCGGAAAAAATACTTTTTATATTTTAGTGTAGTCTTTGAAGTTGTTTATTAATTTTAATAAACAATTTTAACGAAAATTTAAAAACAAACGAAGAATCAGAGAATTGAGAAAATTAATTAAAAGGAGCTAAACAAAGTATTGAATATATTTTATTTTTGTTTATTGATACATATTTTGAAAACAAATTAAAAATATTAGAAAAAAATAAAAAAAAGGAAAATTTTAAAATTGATTCAACCTATTTTTAATTACAAAAATATATGAAAAGTTAAAAATGTTTTTATTAACTAATTTTTTAATTCGTCTTAGAAAATATTAAAAGAAACAGGAAATTAAATTCAATGTATTTACTGTTTTTTCCCAAAAAAATACCGCATATTAAAGGATAGATAATAATAATAATAGATTGGCGCTTACACATATGTTAGTGTTTGGCCGAGCTTCTCCTCCATCTTGTGGCGTGCGCCTTGATATTGTCACACAAAGCGGAGGGACCTACAGTTTTACGCCGACTCCGATAAATAGATTAAAAAATTAAAATTTAAAAATTTTTTATATTTTTATTTTACTTTGAGAATAATATTTAATAAAAAAATAATTGGAATTAAAGGAAAAGAAATTGGAAAATTGTTATCATAGAAAGAATTTTTAAACTAAGTTTATTTTATACATTCTTTGCAAACAAATTTACCGTAAAATTAAAAAATAAAAAAAAAGAAATTTAACAAGTTTTGAATGCATTATTTTTTTACTACTACTTAGGAAACTACTACAATATATAAAAAGTTATATAACAATTTAATCAAACTAGGAAGGCTATAACTGGTTACATCTATTTGTATCTTTTTTTGTAAATGAACTCGGCGTAAATTAAAAAAAAAAAATATGAAAAACTAAAACCATAAAAATTTTTTATAATTCTTGATTTACTTTAAGAAAAGTATTTACTAAACAATTTATTGAAATGAAAACATATTATAAATAAAAAAATTAAAAAGTAAATTATAAAGTTAAAATTATTATTTGGATATTTTATTTGTATAAAATACACTGCAAATTAAGAACATAATGAAGGAGAAAAGGATATAATGTAAAATTTGTAAAAGGTATTTCATTATTTTGAAAACGAAAATCGTAAATTAAAAAAAAATACGTTTTTTTTATTTTTCCGAAAATTAATTCAATCATACCTGATGTCTTTACTTATAGGCTCATGGCATTGAAAGGGTTAACGCTCTTTGTTTAGGATGAAAAACTTGGTTTAGATTCAAAAAGGCCTGCAACTAATAGAAAGAAGAACAGATGCTATGTAGTACAATTTCATAGAGGTTATGCAAGAATTCCACAGAAAAGGTCAGACCCAAAAAACTGTACGCCTCCTTCAAGGTGAGCGCAAAGCCGCTGACTGTTACATAATTTAAGCTTCACTCAATTTCGACCCAGAAACTCTCCAAAAGCGGACTAATACCAAAATACATATAAACAAACATATTTCAAATAAATTGCTTTAAGGTCTACCTTCACAAATTCATAAGCAAGAAATCACGATATTCATACTACTAATGTAAATTTGTATGTATCTACCTCAAGATGAACTGAGCAAACTTTTGCATGCATAATTTGTAACAGAAATGTTGAGCAATAAATCAATATCGAATGAAGTGTTTTTAAAGTTTTTTTTTTGGCTCATCAACCAAGCACAGCCAATTTCGCACACACTTATGAAAACCAATAAAAAAATACTGCTAACCCCTTTAAAAAATTAAAGCCACAGAAGAGTTATTAAAAAGCAGCATATCGCTCACCTACAAAAAAAAAAACGAAAGTAAATAATAAAAGTTGTAAATGGAGTTGAATGTCTTTTAAAAATTTCCCGCATGTCAACACAAACACTCGATTTCTTACGAATCATTAAAAAAAAGTGTCGAATTTCGCATGCACTTGCTCTCTGTATGAAATTCAATCAAGAAAAATTCACTCACAAACGCTTATGAAAAGTAATCGCGATTTATTTCCTTTAGCACCATTTTTATAGTCGATTTTTTATGGTCTCTGATTTTTACTGACTGCAAACAGAGAAAAAGTACAAAAAAAAAAAAAAATCTATTGCGTGTCTAAATGTTTTTTTTTGCTACGGTCTGCGGTTTCCAACTTTTCCCTTTCGCCTGTCTGCCTGCCTGCCTGCCAAGCGGCTAATATTTACTTTATTTATTGCATTTCTGGGTTTTCTGCAATTTGACATGATTATTTGTTAAACGTCCATTAATTTCCTTTAATTAGTCCAGTGACACCGTAAACGAAAAACGCTAACCGTTTTTTTTGTTGCACGTAGGCCAAATATGTATGAATATGTCTGTATGTGGTTGATGTGCTTTACACAACCAATATTTGGACTGATTGGTGTGAAATGTTTACTTTTACTTTTTCTTGGTTTTCTTTGGGAAGTACTTAGCTTGGGTTTTGGCTAGCTTGGTTGGTAGGTGCGGTTTAGTTTGAGCTTAGTGTTGCCAAGAAAGTGGAGGTAAAGGTTTCAACGTTAGTGTCATGATGTAACTTTTAGCGAGTTTAGAAATTCACTGGTACCTTGCTCTGCAATTTCTTTCAATGAGGGTAAAAAAGTAGAGTCAATGTAGCTAAGTCGCCATTTTCAGACAGCCTGGAAAGTGGCATTGAAGATATTCTAGTGCGCCTTTAAGTTTGCCTCTGTGCCAGCATTAGCTTGAACGCGTAAGGTGGTGTAGTGCAGTGTCCCGTATGTGCATCCAATACTTACTTTGAAGATGTTTGAAGGTGTTGGTTTTTCCGCAGTAATCCGGTAGCTATTTGATCCCAAACTCCGAGCAAAATAAAATAACAGCTCCCACTCCTTCACCCATTTTCGATCCGTCATTAAAAACAAAAAACGGTAGCAGGAGAAAATGTATCCGGAGTCCTTTCTTCCTCTGCGCCGTTTTCTTCGGCGAGTTCTACTAAATAACCAGAAAAGTCCTTCAATTCAAATACAAATCTCATACCAAGCTTTTTTTTGTAATGCTCCATAAAATTCGTCTTCCCTGTTTCTCAGCTAACGAAAGGACTATGGGAATTAATCATTTAAATAGCATCGAAGTCGCCTAACCATAGATCAAAGAAACAGGCTGCTTCAACATCCCTTCGTAAAACTCATTTGTTGCTTTTTTCTTTCCCCCTGTTGTTATTGTAGCACTTTACCAAACCCGTCCATAATCAGGAAATCCAAAGAATGTTGTCGCCAATCTCATCAAGCGGTAGGCTCCGGAAAGTGGCGATGGTTCTTAGATGAATTGGTTTGAATGAGGGAATGTGAGGAGGTGCTCAGCCTCCAAAGAGAGGAAATTCCGACGTCTGGCCTGTGTAACCGGTCATTGGCTATTTGGCAGGCACTCTTCAATATTAGGAGTGTTCTCCCTTGAATTTTGTAAAAGTTGCACAGATGAGGAAGAGGATGAAACAATCGAGCACTTCATCTGCAGTTGCTCAGCTTTAGCTTAGAGTAGAGCAGGCTTTTTTAGGAAATCACTTCTTTAGCTTTTTCACGGAACTATCCGGTGCAGGAAAAAAAGCAATCCTACGCTTCATAAGAAACTCAAACGGGCTCCATAAAATATAGTCAACGAGGTTTCTGTGCTTCACTGTGCTTTCTGGGTATCACAATGGACCTGCAAAGTCTAAACGAGTTGGCCTACTGGACTGTCTGCCACATTAACCTTACCTAATCTGAGGAAGTGGTTACTAGCGTGTGGAGCATCTTCACATTTTTGACATAATTGGGAATCTCTCAGGGTTCTTTACAAATACCTCCTCTTTCACTCTTTAGATTAGATCTAACGAAATGTGTTCAGTGCAAAAAAAAAAATATTTTTGGAAAAAGGTAAAGCTTTCAGCTGTCCTGCGGCATCACAAAAGGTTTCCTAAACTTGTTTTATGCAGCAATTCCGCAAGACAAAAAACCTACATACGTCTACCCAGGGGTCTCTTGGAGATAGTGCGATTTTACGAAAGGCACTATTGCGATCATTAAGAAGATTGTTTGAGAAAGAAAAACTATCTCTATAGGCCAATCTATGATTTTGACCGAACTTTTTGTTCTTCGTTTGCCTAAAATCTCTCATTTCTGGTCCAATTAGCTTCGAGTCAGTTAGTAGGTAAAAAATTATATAATTTTAATTTTCTCTCATATGCCCGAAGCTGTGTTCACTGATTTTTACGCTTTCTCAATTATTTTAATTTCTAAATCATGTAGCAATATTACGACAAAAAATTAAATTTAATAGACATGCACGTTCACGACTACTACACACATACGCTTACATATGTTTAAGTGTCTATAGTTATGCATGAGCACTTTGCCCCATAATTTTATTGCCGGCATTTAAAACATTTTACGCGAAGTTGGATACAGGCAATTTAAAAATAACCGTAGAAAAGTAACTGCTAGTTCATTGACACGAAAACGAA
Source organism: Rhagoletis zephyria (assembly GCF_001687245.7). Classification (NCBI taxonomy): domain Eukaryota; kingdom Metazoa; phylum Arthropoda; class Insecta; order Diptera; family Tephritidae; genus Rhagoletis; species Rhagoletis zephyria. Next base: position 36,068 of record NW_016160793.1, on the reverse strand, counting down.
TGAAGCGGCTTGGTAATTATGAATTTTACTTTTTTTTTTTTTGGTTTGGTTTGGAGTGAAGTGAAAAAAAAGTGAACGGCTCTTTGTTGTGGCAGGAGGTGAATAAAATAAATAAATAAAGTGGCGGCAGATTGGTGGGAGATATGATGATGCATAGAATTGGCGCAATTGCAAGTGGCATAGCTCAACGTATTTACTTACTAATAAGCACATACACATACATATAAATACATATATGTTTGTTTGTAGGTAAAGTTAGTAAGGATGGAGAGACTCAAAATAAATACTCTTATTTAATGAAATTTAATCTATTTGAGTGGCAACCACCAGAACCTAAACTAAATGGTTTTAACTAGAGTCGGTCTGGTTCTTGACTAGAGTCGGCAGTTCAATTTTGGCCAAACAGAGCTAATCTAAAAAATTCTCTTTTCCATGAAAATTCAGTATTTTGCGATCCCCTAGCCGCAGCGAAAATAGCACCAGCCGGGCCATGTGAGTCATGCGCTTATGACCATCTACATCTACAGTGTTTTTCATTGCTCTATGCTGCTTTTCTTTTGGCTTTCTCGTGTCGTCTGCCTCGACCCCGAATGACGTCATTTCTTTAGTGGCAAAGTGTGTCACTTGAAAAGTACTCATACTTGATTTCATCCATAAGGGAAGCCTTAACACACCCACACATACATATAGTATACCTACATATAAACAATTGTGCTCAGCGTTTGTACGTTACATAATATACATAAGTAACAAATGGGGGTGTGCAGCTCTTTGTTGTTCGAAAAGTGGATGTTGCCATTTACGATAGTTATTCCTGCGAATAAAAAAAAAATGTGTACATATATTGTATTTACTTGTATATGTATGTAAGTATATATGTACATACATTCTTACATATATGCGCAATGCGAAATTCTCCAATGGTAGACAATGAAATATTATGGTGAGAATTTTAATCTTGTTGACTCACTGCGGCTAGCCTTTGCGCTTCCTTAAATTTGATATGGTCGAATGTGTGAGTGTATATGTTTGCATATTTAAATAAGTAAGTGAGTAGCCTGTTGGAAAATTCAGCAAGGAGTCTTATTATACAGGCCTGTGAAATTTAAAATGTTTACCCCTTCCAATAATTAAATTATTATTTTTTTTTTAATATATAGGTATGTTAAATAAAAATATGGCTTGGTTTTTTCATCACATCGAGATTTATTTGTTTTTATGGCATGCATATTTTAGTATTACTATTTATTAACAATTTTCATGAAAAGCCAAAAATTAATTAACTACAAATTAAATTTTTGCCTAAACCTGTTGTTTTTTAGTTAAAAAATACCCCTAAATAGACTAAGTAAATATGAAATACTTATGGCAGTTCGAAGTTAATGCGCGGTAACTGTAAAAAAATTAAAAAGTAATTTTTCGGAAAACTTATGTGATCATTTTTTTTTTTTCATAGCTTCGAACCTAATGCCTATCAAATTGCTAACTAGTTTTTAATAAGGGGCAAGCCATCGTGGGTCGTTGTAATGAAAGATCTGATGGCATGCATACTTTACAATTTTTAACAATTTTCAGCAAAAAATTAGTTAAGAGAACAATTTTTCTTAAAAAAAATTATAACATAGTTAAGAATACCTCTAAAGATTAAGTAAAACAGAAACACGTATAGAAATTGGAAGTCAACGCGAGTAATACGCGGTGAAATTAAGAAAAAATAAAAAAAGGAATTGTCCGGAAACTTACGTGATGGATTTTTTTTATTCTGTACTCAGTACTAAAATTTCTTAATAAGTTGTTTACGGGGGAAACCAGCGCAGGCCAGTATCAATGAAGAAAATGTTCCTTATTGCCGTCATCAAAATGTATGTATGTAAACTTGTCGAGCTCCCCGCCGTTGTTTAGGTGTGACTGCACTTAAATTTTTCTTACGAAGTTGTGACAAATTTCTTAGAAATTAAAAAATTGTGTTACATCAAAAATTTCCATTTGGGGTATTGCTCAATGCTGTACACACGAGCCAATGGTAAAAAGTAATCAGTACCTATTTAAATACGTAACCTGTGCAAACATACATATGCATATGCCCATATACATAGATAGCTTGACAATTCTTTCAATACCACCGATTGTTTATATTTTGCATTTGCTACTTATTGATTGCACATTAATGTTCATCAATTATTTATGCACACCCCTGTGTGTTGCATGTGGGTGGCCATTCTATGGCTTTATTGAGATGCAGTTACATACATTAAATGTGTAAATATTATCGGTTATCCATACATATATACCGACTTATGTACATACCACACACTTAGTACGAGCAGATCGTCATGAATTGAAGCTTTTCGATGCTAATGAGCAGGATAGAACTTAATTATATTTATTAAAAAGTGCCTATGGGCACGGAAAAATCATTGTAAATAAATATAAATTTATTGCCATTTTGTAAAAACAAAAAAAAAGTTGGCTAATATTTTTGTTACTGAATTTTTCGCGATCGTTTCTAGTCGTTGCATTACGTCAATGCCTTTTAAAAATCAATTCCCGCCCGACATTTACTTCGCCTATTACATGTGTTTATAAACTATAACTATAGTTACGGGTTACGTGCTCATTCCAACACTGTAGGTTACCTTTGACACATAAATCACAAACCAGTTTTAAATGATTATTTTTTTGTTAAACAGTTTTAATGCAATTTTATTAAGATTTATTTGTATTAAGAATAGTTATTGTAAAATGTGCGACATTTAAGCAGGGAGTTCACAGCTCATATAACAGTCCATGTTAAAAATGCTGATTCCGATAGATGACGCTGGGTTAATTTTTTGTTTTGTTTAATCAGCGTCACCTAGCGGTAAAAGAAATTCGTTTTATATCAGTCCCCCAATGCATCCGTCAAACAGAAAAAAAAACATTTAATTCCAATTAAAAGAATTTTAACGCGTTCCATTTTTGGTTTAGTTCTGCACGAGAAAAACATANAATTCGTTTTATATCAGTCCCCCAATGCATCCGTCAAACAGAAAAAAAAAACATTTAATTCCAATTAAAAGAATTTTAACGCGTTCCATTTTTGGTTTAGTTCTGCACGAGAAAAACATGTAATGCCAGGAATGTTTCCACAAATGAGCCAAAGTCTTAAGTCTTTCGTTGACTCTATTTGCATACAACTATCTTTCAGTCCGTTTTTGATTAATTTTAATATTCAAACATTTCAAACCAATGGAACCCTAGACAAAAATTTTGTTCTCGCTTCTATTCGTCGCGAATAGTTCAGAGGAGATTAGTTCCCGTTTCGTTCTCTGTCAGAAAGTTCTTCAGACTTCAGTTCCCAAACTAATCTTCGAAAGAAAGGCCCTTAGACTTTTGTTTCCGTTTTGTTCTTTGCCAAAACGTTCCGGCGACTTTTGTTCGCATTTTGTTTTCCTGGTAATGTTCCTCAAAGTATTGTTGGCATTTTGTTCTCTTTGGAAACGTTTCACAGGGTTTTGTTCTTACATAATTCCCATTGAGAATGTTCTCGACAATTTTGTTCTCATTTCAGTTTTGATTTTGAAGCGCTCTTGGGAACAAAACTACGAGAATAACATTTAGTTTCGAACATACCTTTTCTATTCGGTCCCTGGTTTTTAACCAGATTTGACACCTTGTAACATCACCAATAATTTGTTTTGTCTAAAATTGGTATACCACTTTCTAGTATGCCTTTTTGGCTTTCGTTTAGTTTTGTTCATTATACCCAAAAACCCTTGAAACTCGTTACCCGTGAATTTTTTCGGTCGCTTGTTGTGAATAAAAAATGCAAAATGGCGGATCCAAAATATAAAAAACACGTCTGTAGTTGGCCTACTTATGTTATAAATTACAAAGCCTTCCACGAAGAGGTTACGGTACGAATTTTGAATTTATTTTTATTTTAATTTTTTTATTTTATTTTATTTTGTTATATATATATATTTTTTGAAATTCCCAGTAAAATAGGCATTTTACTTTTTATGTATTACTTGAAGACTTCTGCTCAGACTGATGTGCTAGTCGTTTTCTATACGATATATCTCAGGGGACAAAAAAAAGGCACTCCAGTGTCAAATGTGTACTGAAAGCCAAAAGGGCATACTTTAAGGTTTTAACGAAAAAAATAGTGATATTAAAACGTCTCAAAAATGGCTAAAAGGGCTATCCTTGCACTATTAGACCAAAATATCTCAACATTCTGAGGTGATTTCGAAAGGATTCGTTTTTATGACATCGTAATGCTTCGGATACACTTAATTCAATCTTTGTTTCAGAAGCCTTGCAGACCTGTGTTGTCTATCTATATATATCCTACGCAACACTAGCGACATTATTTTTTTTAACTCTTCAAACTTTCATTAATAGTTAGTTAAGCGATATACTCCTACTACTCGACTACTTATAATAGCGAAACATACTAGTTAAGATTATTTTCCCATGTGTTGCTACAAAAAATGCACTTAAATATACATACAAAGCTGAATAGAAAGCAAAATAAAAGAAATTATTAAAAGATTTGTTTTTTTTTTCTTTTCAGTTGTATGACTCATATTCCTCAACTCCAGCTACATCATCATTCTGGTAGAATAAAACAGGTTGTCTCTGACTGTTTTCTACTAAATATTTTGCGAATATTGTGCAGCAAAACGACGAAAAGGTGAGAACGATTACACATTTATTTTTATAATAATATTATTTGTTTACGTATNGGGGGGGGGGGGGGGGGGGGGGGGGGGGGGGGGGGGGGGGGGCAAAGTTCAGATTACCCTAAGACGACGTTTTAGCCGACTTCAATCGGCACTAAAATTTATATGTGATATCCTCTACTTTAGTAGTATCGATTTTGGACATTAAATGAAAAAAAAACATATTTTTAATTTTTTGAGTCCTGGCATCTGGCCTTTGACTCCTTTGCCACACGCCTTAACCGCCTCCAATGGGGACCAAAATTTATATGTGACATCTTCGATTATGGTAATCTCGATTTTGGGTAGTATCGATTTTGGGTATTAGATGAAAAAAAAAAAAATAATTTTAATTTTTTCAGGCTCCATAGAGGAATCTGAACTTTGCCTCCTGTGCGACACCCCTTAATCGACTCCAATGGGGAACAAAATTTATATGCGATATCTATGACAGTGGTGTTACCGATTGAAGGGGTGGGACTGAAAAAATCGTTCATTTGATTTTTAAGGACCACCCTAATATACCTACATATGCATACACATTTTTACTATTTTTCACCAAATTTCATATGCTTTCCAGTTGTAAAAACAATATAGCAAACACACATTCACGCATATAACACACACTTTGGAGCGTAAGATGAGCATTGAAACTGGCTGATTTGTTTGTTAATTGCTTGTACATAGGCTGTATTGTTGTTGGCCATCTTTGCATTAGTGCGATAAAAATCATCATTATACAATTTTATTGCCGCCGTAATTATACCGTAAATAGGCACATAAAATACATACATTGTATGTACACTTAAAATTTATAATATCAGCTGTAAAAGCGTAGATGATGCGGTTTTTTTTTCTGTCTGCTTTTAATTGTCGAAGAGGCACAAGACACCAACTAGTCGAGCAATCAATTTTTAAGTTTCTAAATCGCAGTTTTTGTTTCAAAAATATTTTTTTTTTGTTGTCTTGGTTCGCTGCCAGAGTCAACTCAGATGACTGAGGTGGCAATTTGTATATTAATGACAAACAAAGCTACCAAGTTCGGGCAAGTGAGTTCATTATTACCGCCATTAAACAACAATAAAACCGCCAGTTAAATTAAAGTGGTAGCAAAAAAATGTGGTAGTGTTGATTTCGGTCTCACGCCCAACACGTCATTCGGCTTGCAAATTTCTAACAGTTTTCGTATATATGTACGTATGTTTGTACATAAATACTAAGCTTTTGCTTTCTTCGTCGCGAAGATTTTCTTTACTATAGCTCTGATCCAGTGCTCCATGAACTTAAAGGTTTTTACAAGAACTTGGAAAAATTATCCCGTACTCCAAAATCCTGTAACTGAGAGCGATTTTTGGAGATTTGTGTGTAGAGAATGAGGTTGCAAGATTTTACCCGACCTTTTTCTTCCTGTAAAATCATGAAAAGTGTCGAGCGATAAGCTGTTTGACTAATTGAAAGACCTGCTAAAGAGGAGGTCTTAACGTTATGCTGTTCACATTTTAGATATAAGTTTTGTAAAAATTCAATAAAATTAAAAAAGTAAAAAATAAAATAAAATTGTAAAAACGAATAAATTAAAGAAAATTAAATAAGAAATAATAATATGGAAAACAAAAATAAAGCAAAAATAAATAAAAATAGTTTTAAAAATTAAATGAAATTAAAAATTTGTATGCGTATATTTTTTTGTTCTTTTTAAAAGAATAAAAGCTAAAAATTAAATTGGAAAAAAATTTATCAAAAACGAAGAAAGTAGTCTTTAAAAATTAAAAGAAATTTAAAAATAATTATTTTAATTTTTAAAACAATTTAAATTAAAGGAAAATTAAATTGAAAAGAGACAAAAAAATAAACATTAAAAATACCATTCAATCCTAAAAATTAAATGAAATGAAGCAAATATATATTTTTTTTTAATCAGAAAAATATAATAATTAATAGAAAATGAAATGAACCCATGAAAACCAAATTAAATTAAAAAAGAATAAATAAATAAATTAAAGTTGTGAAAATTAAACTAACGTAAATTTAAAATATAAAATCCAAAAATTAAAAGAAAATTAAACTAAAAATTTAAGAAAAAACTAAAATATTAAAAAAAAATTAATAAAAATTAAATGAAATAAAACAAATGTATTTTTTATTTCAAAACAATAAATTATAACATTTGTAAGAAAATGAAATTCTAAAATTTAAATGTAATTAAAAAAATATTTACTTTTTAAAGTAAAAATTTGAAGAAAATTATGCTAAGAAAGGGAAAAGAGTGAATTTGAAGAAAAAAATAAGTTCCTAAGAATTAAATTAAATAAAAGTATATGGTTTTCCTTTTAAAACAATAAAATATATAAAAAAAAAAACATTAATTAGAAAAGAAAAAAATTTAAATTAAAAAAGGAAAACAATTAATTTAAAAAAGTTCACTGCCCGAGACTCGAACTCGGATCTTTCGAATCGCACGTCTGTGCTTTGCTCATTCGGCATAGCGACTGAGTAGTGCTTTCTCTCCCCTAATAGCTTTTCACAACGAGTGGTGAATGAGGGATTTTTTTTTCGACTATGTATCATGCCATCTGTCTTTCAATTGTCTTACGAAAGACTTTCTGCTATCTCAGCGAGAATCGCACTGTAAGTATGAACATTTTTGGCAAATATTTCTCAGTTTTCTGATTTCATGTTATGGTGCAAGAAATCGATTTTACATACACTTTTTAACTCATTACTGTATGTAATTGTTGTTCTTGCTGGAAAATTTAAATTTCAAGCGAAAAAGAGGCGAAAATTTTATGCGCTGCAATTTGAGCTCATTTGCGTCATAAATAATGCGTGCACTGACGCAGTGCTCCAAAAATGATTGATGTAAATACATACATATGTACGTGCACTTGTACAAGCAGGCTAGAGCGGAATATCTGCAATCTGTATACTCCACGGAAAGTGCATGCATGAATACATAGTATGTACATACATGCTGGTTAATTCTTCGAAGATTATCTTCATGTGCGTACACCTTTGGAAAAATTGTGGAAATTGCACTGGGGCGGTCTCACGCGAAAAAGTCGCACATAAATGAGATGAAGTAATATAAAAATGCAATTTATAGGGGTTTTGTTAATTTTTTCACAGGCGAATTGGTAGGTGGACATTTAGTTGCGCAGTTTCTTCATACCATTGACGATATCATTGTTCTTATTCATGAGACAAAAATTACTCGTTGACTCTCACACATATTGTTGATGGTGAATCCCATTTCTCTCTCCTAAAAGAGAGATTTCGCCTTTAAGTTTAACGAACTAATGAGACTATGCCATCATAATATGTTATTGAGCACTCCCTCTAGTAATGCCGCAAGACAACATTCCTTGAAGCTGCAGGACTTGTTGAGGCTATAAAGTGTGAACTCCCGAAGGATTGCCCTGTTTTTGAGGCATGTTGATCATTAGGCAAAAAACGGTAAGAAAAAGGCAGGCCTACATATTCTTCGTTGGGGTGTAAGCACACAAGAGGAAGGTGTAAAGGTGTTGTAGTAGGCTTGTCGGCTGTTGGGATAAGAACAACCGAGGCAGCTTTTCACACAATCATCGGTATGTATGTAGTTCAATTTGAAACTGGTCTTGCAGATGAACTAGATTAAATTAACAAAAGTTTAGGGTGGCGCATTCAGTTGTACGGGTATTATCCTATCTGGCACAATTCACCTCAACCCACCTCAATCCACCTCAACGTAATAGATAAAGGTAAAGATGAAGGTAAATTTAAATAAATAAAATAACAAATGTGAAGGTGAATATGTATATGAATAAAATAATAAAGACAAAGATGCGGATAAAGATAGGAATAAATATTAGGATGAGGATGAGGATAAAGGTCAAGAAAAGGAAAGAGACAGAGATAGAGAAATGGATGAAAATAAAGATAAAGAGACAAAAAAAAAATATGAAATGGGAGATTAAGATGGGTTATGTCATGTTATGTTGCTCAACTCAACTCACCCTAACTCACCTCACCCTAACTCACCTCACTCAAACTCACCTCAGCTCTTTTTAAGTCACCTCAACCCTTCTCAACTCACCTCAACTCTTTTGAACTAACCATAATTCTACGCAACTTATCTCAACTCTTCTCAACTTACCTAACTTCAATTCATCTCACCTTACCGCTGAGCGAACCCTAGTATAAATAATTTCTTGCTAAACCATATACTGAATTGTTTAGAAATCATATTTTTAAACCAAAATAGACATTTTAGTGAAAACACAAATAAAGAAACGTTTGAAATTCCAATTTCAATTTATTGATGCTACTTAATTGTTCAAATTTGTGCAAAACAATTTAATCACCTACTTACTGTATACCCTCTTATATGTATGTATGTATGTATAAACACATGTTTCGAGCATACCTCAACATGCCTATTTATTACAAACTCTTCTGCATTACTCAATAATTATACATATGTTTGTTAATTAGAAATTGGCGTGTGCAACATTTTTGTAATTACTTCTACATTAGTAAACGCATTGGTTATTCGTAAATTGCATATATCCATTAAATGCTAAGAAATCATTTTAAAAGCAGGCCAAAAGCAACACAAGGAGTTACATGTGTATTAAATAAATGAAATTCCTTTGAATTTTAATTTAATTTCACTCTAGCATTTATTTTGGTAAAAACATCGTAAAATACACAAGCCTCTTTATCAATTTGTTTTCATTTGATACAAATTTTTGTGTTTTTCCCCTTGACTATGCTCTTGTACCCTGACATTGCCGTTTACCCAGCATCAATGTGCAAGAACATATTTACGGACACACACATATGCATCTACATATTTGACAAAATTAAATTTTTCCTCGAACATTTATCGCATTTCGCCAACAACCAACATCTGCTTCGCGTTGGCCTTTACTTTGAAGAATCTCAAATCCACAATTTCTATATGTAAATATTTAGTACTACATACGTGCTGCATTAATGCATACGCGCGAGAGGCCTACACTTTTCTGTTTTTATGATTGGAAAGCGTATGTAGACTCTTAAATATTGAAACGCTTGCATGCTGGGGCGTACACCCCAATGGAAATATGCAAGCCAACGCATAATAGAATATCATCTTCATCATCAAGGAAAATAATTTTATTGTCGATATTTTGTTCGTTTGTTTAGAAACCAATAGTTGAAAGTCTTTTCTTAGACAATTGTAGGACAGTAAGTAGGCAAGATAGTTTGAAAGATTTTCTTTATTCCGGCGCTAAAGTCTTGCAAAAAAAACTCTCTTGCCTACTTTTATGGTGAAAAGCTCGTTGGCAGAAACCTCTTATATATCATTTTGCTCGCGCTGCTCCAACAGTCGCTACGGTCGAGTGAGCAAGCCATTGGTGTGCCATTCGAGAGATCCGAGGTTGGGTTTTGATTTCAATTTATTTATTTTTTTAATTTCATTTTCCTATACTTTTTAAAATTGATTGTTTTACATATATTTATTTACATATTTTAATTTCATTTAATTTTCAGAAACTTATTCTATATGTCATATTTTTCTTTTTATATTATAAGTAATTTTTTAGATTTTATTGTTGGAAAAGAACAGCATTTGCTTTTAAAATAAATGAATTTTTTATAAATTTATATTTTTTCCTTTTGTTTAATTAGTTTTTTATCCTTTTGAATTTAACTTTCTTTACTGTAAAAAGAATATTATTCTTTTATTAAATTTATTTTTTAGAAATCACTTCTACTATTTTTATTTATTATAGTTGTATTTTTTTTTAATTTTTAGATTATATTTTTTCAAAAAACGAAAATATTTTTGTTTTCTTTAATTTAACCTTTGAGAGCTTATTTTAGCTATTATCTTTTCTTAACTTTTTTTCTTTTTTTCATATAATGTTCATTCATAATAATGTTCATCTTTTTCCTGCCCATTTTAAATCCCTGCAGGAAATATATCTAACGTGAAGTTGATTAGGAAGGAACTAAACTATTACCTAGCTATCTGTATATTTTCTTTGAGGAAAGTCAACTAACTGTATTTGTATGGCGATGGCCGCGAAATGGTTAAGGGTTAATAAGTTGATTATTTTTTTTTTATTTAATAATTTTTTTCCTGCAGGGATTGTACTCTGAAATTCTCATTACATATATGTACATCGAACTTCAAAGTTCTCATGCACACATACATACATACATATTTACATATAATTTTATAGACATGTATGTACTTTGCATCGTTTGGCAAGCGCATCAGTACACTTGACACTCGGAGGGCGGCACATCAAGTAAAAATACATTTTTATATACGACCATATTTATGTATGTTTGTTTGTGGGATCTGCAAAACTTGGCACATCAAAGCTCTGTAATAAAGTACTTAATGCAACAAAGCCCCGCCATGCAAAGAGTGTGCAACGGATATCGCAGTGTACGAATTTTGGAGTGTAATTACTTGTACAACTGTTCGAAACTTTCACAACAACTTGCCGACATGATCCCCTCGCAATCTTTGCTAATTTTGTTTTTTTTGTTTTGTTTTTGACATCCGAGCAGATGTATTGCCATCATCCGCAACTAAGTGCGAGAACTATTTATAAAGAAGATTTCACATTAGTTAGCGCATTTCACGCATGACATCATCGCCATAATCAAACGGCCCATCACTATCATTGTACAAATAATTATTGGCTGGCCAGTTGGACGGCGGGAGGCGGACGGTTAAATGAATGTACGAACTGACAGACGATCAGAGAGTGATGGACATTTATTCAACTAAATATTCAACTTAAATATTATTTTTTTTTTTTTGTTTTCATTCCGGTTTGTATCGAAAGCTATGCATTGTGCGATTCTTAAAGGCTCTCGTTTGCTTGATTGCTTAAGTAATATTAGATTGACTTACGATTAAATCCTATATCCTATAATTGCACACAGCTCACGTACGAAATTTGTATTGGAACAACTTTTCAGACAATTTCAAAATGGCACATGTTTTGCTGTTGCACCCACAACGGGTGGTCTGTACATATGTCTTATAACCGTCACTAACATATTTACACCTCGTATACCTACATAGATTACTTGCCAATTGGAAGCGCATAACTTATCCAATACCAAGAGCGTGGATTAGCTATGTACATAAGTATGTAAGCGTTTCGCTGCTTAGTGGTTTTTGTTGCCAGCAAGTGATTAATTACTGCTAAAATGATTTCAATCTAAATCACTTTCCCAGTGTTTACAAAAAAAGAGAAGAAAAAACAAGTCAATAAGTATAAGCTCGGGCGAAACCGAACTTTATATAGCCGGCGCATGTATTAAATGTCGATTTTTTCACCTTTTTTTCAAACTTCATTTTTCTCGATTTCAAACACTTTTATTGATGAAAAAGTAGTACACGCGAACGATTTCAGAAAAAAGGTATGTAAATATTACCATTTGAAGTAAAATAGGGCCAAAAATTGCACGGTTTGAGCCAAGTTGGCAGGCCTGATGTCAACCTCGAACCACCCAGCCAGCAAAAAACCCGAAAACCGATCCGACAAAAAGGACAAAAAAATGGATGAAATTCGGACCGTTTACTGATTCCATTTTCGGATATTTTGATGATTCGTTTTCCCACTGAAGTGTGCGGCAGAAGTGTATGTACAGAAAAGTACCGAAAATGGTGGTGAAAAGGATATGTTTTCGGCTGTTTTTTTCTGAAATTTGTCTGATTGAATTCTTCGTTCAATACGCTTTCCTTCTGCACTTCACTGATACCTTTTCATGGCTCAATAGAAATAAAATAAAATTAGGAAGCACTTTCTGGAAACTAACAAATAGCGGCACACTCCTCTGCATGCTCAGCCATTGCCGACTACGTATGCATCTTTCAAATGTTTAGCTTGAGCAAATAAAATACAATTATTGCTTTCAAATGACATCGTCTTTTTCGAACGTTTCGAACGTTTTCCGGATACGAAAATTCATGATAACTGTAGGAGTTTTTTCTGAACTGTCGGCAAAATTTACGTTTCTTTGCTGGCTGGGCACTCATGCTCATATACCCGTAGTTCCGTATGTAACGTATACGCCCCTTAGCACCATACGCAGTCATCTAAAACGTTTACTCGCACGCCCTACAGGGCAATTCTGGCAACTGTCTTTCACCTCACCACAGTCTTTCCAAAGCTGAAATACAATGCCGGCGAACGGCGAACTCACCACAGCGAAATTCGCGCTGTCAAAATTAGAACACCCGCAAGCATATGAAATTGAACACAGCCAAAGCGAAATGCGAAGTTCGCTTGGCGGCGTTTCATGGCGATAGATTTATTTCTATCGCCCTGCTGGGCGATGACAGCTGTGCGTGCCAAAGGTGGCCGTATTTGTTTTTTGCTTTCAAAGTTTTAAAAGAAAAAACCTAAACACGATTTTTTTTTGTTGTTTGAAAAATATAGTTGTGGATTCGTTAAATCTGGCTTGAAACAAATTATTTATAATAATCTCTCTCTGTTTTACATTTATATTTGTTATCATTTCCTCATTTCTAAATATGGTTAAGTTTTTTCTAAATATGGTCACCCAAATTATAAAGGCGACCAATTGGGATCAGCTGTTTTCGCTACCGCTCTAATTCTGTTTAAGTAGGCGAAATAGCTGGGCGAACGGTGAACGACAGCATCGCCCAATTCGGCGAGTTTGCCGTTCGCCGGTATTGTATTTCAAACATAATGGGGTTTCCGTTTCTACAAAAAATTTTGCCTTCTTATTGCCCTCTGCTTAGTATTTGTGCGTAGAGAGCAAAAAGAAGGTAACATTTTTCGGTAGAAACGAAAACGCCATAATTGAAAGATCTGCTAACGAGGAGGTCTTAGCACTATGCTGTTCGCCTTTTGGCATTTTTTTTATAATTAAAAAAATATATGTATATTTTTCTTTTTAAAATAATCAGAAGTAACAAATTAAAGAAATTAGAAAAAAATTAATAAACTAAAAAAAACTTAAAATATATTCTTAAATATTAAATGAAATTAAAATATTTTTTTTTCTTCTTAATTAATAAAAAAAGAAAAATTTTGTAATTAAAAAATAATAAAAAAGTCTGCTGGACCAGACTCGAACTCGGATCTTTTGAGCGGCACGTCTGTACTCTGCTCACTGAACCATTGCGACTGTTAGAGCGACGCGAGCTAAACAATATAATACAAATGCTTTCTCTCAAAATTGCTTTTCACCACGAGTGTTGAATGAGAGAGCTGTTTTGTCCAGTTATACGAGCTTAGACACGCAAATTTCATCAGTTTTTCTTAGTCATAAGTTCTCTTAAAATTATTATCCCCTGTCATACTTTTGATAGAGAATCAAAAATTGCTGACTTATAATACCTTTTCGCTGCTTCTTGGTGGGAACTTTAATTTTTGCAAAAGTTTTTTTTTTTGCAAAAAATTTGCAATGAAAAAAATTTGTACTGGCTTTTTTAAAAATTGTATCATTTTTTTTAAATGGCTTATTTCGATAGCTTATTTTCTAAGCTTTCAACGATATATAATTTGTATTGGGCGTGGCAAAAGGACTACAAGCTTTTCATAATATAACGCACTCGGGTTCGTCTTGGATTTTTGTTCGGCAATAACACAAGTTTATAGATATGAAAAAATTGTCCAACTAGCGACATTTTTATATGCATTGTTATGAAAAAATTTTCCGCTGAATCTTAATACGAAATTAAAATGTAAGAGAGTGGAACAGTTTTTGAGATATAGGGGAATTTCGGGTTTTTGAGATCCGAAAAAAGTACATTTTTGAATAAATTTTTATGAAGAATTCTCCGCTAAATCCGAATACGAAATCAGAATACAAGAACGTATAACAGTTTTTGAGATATAGCCAAATTTCGGGTTTTCGGAATTTGAAAAAAAAACGTGCACTCACTTAATTGCAATTTTTTTCGGATGTTGTTGGGCAATCTTAAATGTCTCTTTGTATTAGTAAAGGCTATTAAATATGTTATCATCTGCGTTAACAAGATTATCCAACTGAATAAGCAATATATGAGCTATACATTGATCTATCGAAAAGTGTGACATGACATAAGAATTTTATGAAAACATGTGACTAAAAGAAATGCTTTAGCGTATTTTTCTGTCGGGAGAAGAGAGTGACATTAAAAAAAAAAAAAAAACTCATAGATCTGCTTATATACAGACTTTCGATAACTCTGTGTTCCGTCATTGTTCTACATATTTGTTATACCACAGTCCCTTTTACAAATTTTTGGCAGATAGTTGATACAGTTTTCATATTTCGTAATCGATGCAAATCAGTTTAGTTAACACTGCGTCGTTGTGAGTGGACGAGCGCACAGGAGCACAACATAACACATACATATTCCTATGAAAATTATATAAACACCAAAATATCAAATTACCGCGTTGTAATTTATTTATGTACCTACTGTTTGTTTTTAGATGATTCACGATATGGTTCGCTTCCTAATCGCTGGAGCGTTCACTTTTTTATTTCAGCATATTTTGTACATTGGTATACATATATACATATATCTAAGTTCTTATGTATGTATGTATGCAAGTATGTTAACGAAGTTTCTCTTTTTTTAAACGTAAAAAGTAACAATATGCAATATTATGACAGCTGGCGTGCGTGTTGCGTAGGTGTATGAACTATACCGTAAGTACATTTGTACTAAGAATTAAACCCAAAATATTTTTAAACAATTTTTAAAACAAGAAATTTTAATTATAAATAATGCAGCTCTGCATATATATCCAAATACTTTTTGAAGATACGAATTTTTAAGTGATAAACTCACTTTACTTTTTCTAAAAAGATTTTTTGGCTTTGATGCTATCAAAATTGTGTATTGAACTGGAAGCTTTTCTTCGTAATCAATCAAATAGAAATTTGTACAAATATTTTCAGTAATGGCTTTTATTTTTATACTTGAACTCACAATTGTTATGCATTCACAAGCATATTTTGAACGTTGTATGCTTATGTTGGTACATACGATGCATGTGTGTATAGTACTATATGAATTGTTGTAAACTTAATCGGATTATAGAGTGTTTTCATATAATTATATCACCGCAATTGACTTAAGGTTTACCTTTATGTCAACGCATTCGATTTAATGTCCA
The DNA here is from genome assembly GCF_001687245.7 of Rhagoletis zephyria. Taxonomy (NCBI): domain Eukaryota; kingdom Metazoa; phylum Arthropoda; class Insecta; order Diptera; family Tephritidae; genus Rhagoletis; species Rhagoletis zephyria. The sequence goes on along the minus strand of NW_016160793.1, from coordinate 20,230 downwards.
ATGGTTGGTAATGGATTTGTTACGCTTTATGAAAAAATTGTGTATTTGAGTAAAAATTCCTGAAGTGGCCCCCTCAATTTTCACAAAGTAACAAATATTGCAATAAGTATTTGCATTTCTTAGCTTGAGTATCCACAAATACATCAGCAACATATTTCGCCAGTATTCGATTTTTTATATATTTTTTCTTAAATTTAATATTTAAGGACCTTATATTTGTAATATTTATTCCGACCAAAGTTTTCATGCTATTTTCATGAAACATTGTGAGTACGTAAAAAAAATAGTTTTCTAAAAGATGCAATTTTCTTTAACAATTTTTATTTTTTCAAACTTTTTAAAAATTTTACATAAATTTTTTCGTTGTGATTTTTATCGCGTTCAGGTGTCAAAATGTTCCTTTCAATATTTTTTGCCAATGTGCCCAAAAAAATTTTTGAGCAACTATATGGCTTTTAAAATATTAAATTTTTTTACATATGTCAACCACTATTTATGTACAAATATCACAGTTTATGCATATTAAACGAAACCTAATTTTTAACAACATTAAAAAAAAATATTAAAAAAAGTTTGAAAAAATAAAAACTGTTAAAAAAAATTCTACCATTTTTAGAAAACTATTTTTTACGTACTCACAAAGTTTCATGAAAATCGGATAAAAACTTTGGTCGCAATAATTATTACAAAAATAAGGTCCATAAATATTCTATTAAGAAAATATATATATAAAAGAATCGAATACTGGCGAAATATTTTGCTGATGTATTTGTGGATACTCAAGGTAAGAAATGCATATACTCGTTACTTTGTGAAAATTGAGGGGGCCACTACAGGAATATTTTTACTCAATTACAACGAAAAATGCATGCCTTCAGTCAAAGACCTGGGACCAAAAAAAGGGCGGGATCCCGGGATTAACATTCGTAACATGCACATATACGGAGTAATTTTAATAAAACCGTATTTAATGTAGTATCTTCGATTTCGAAAAACCCTTATAATGTTTGTCTCTTTTTCGTTTATTTCACATTAATTTTTTCCAGATTTGAAATCAAATGGCAAAATGAAAACAAATTTCCGCTTTTTTTCTTATTTATAATTAACCTGCTTTTTATTGTTATTCGTTTTTTTTTTTGCACGACAATTATCGCGGTTATCAGAGCATTTTAGAAATTAGTTTGAGTGAATAAAATCTATTTTAAAGTTTTTTTTCTGCTTTACGCGCGTTCTTCTATACAATTCACATGTTCATAATTTGTGTTAGTTAAATTTGATTTTTCGGCTAACATGAAAAGCGAAAAAATGTACAAGCAAACGAATACTTGCATTTATAGGTACAAATGAATGGTGCCTACATTGTAAAGAGCCCTGTAGGAAAAATTGTGATTTCTTGATTGTTAAAAAATGTGTCATTCTTCTCTTGCTATTTAAACAGCTTGTCGATTTTAATGAGATTTATTTTTGTACTTTTGGCGCCAACGTCGAAGGCATAAAAATCATCTAATGGGGGTACAGGGCTCTCTTTGCAGCGTACAATGCGGAACAATTCCTCTTGGAAGCGCGTTCGATTTGCTAAACTTTTCTATCGGGACTACTTCACTATCAATCTTTCACTTTTTCAATCTTTGTTTGGATTCAAAACCGTAAAATAACTTTTATTTACATGCTCGTTGAACATCTCTTACCAGGTAATTAGCATTGGTCTTCTTCTTGATTGGTGTTCTAACCGCCTAAGCGATGCTAGCCGAGTCTAATAAAGTACGCCACTTGGAAATACAAAGTAAAGCCAAGTCCTTCTTCACCTGCCGGAGCCACTGTATTTTAATTCCCCACAATGTGTCTAGTTATATCTTTCTCTCGAAGTCCGCAAGAGCCGCCTCGTCAATTGTTTCCATTGTTCATGCTTCTGCCCTATACACTAGAATGGGCATGATTAGTCACTTATAGAGTAAGATTTTTATACGACGAGAGAGGACTTCACTTCTCAATTCCGCACTTAGTCCAAGGCAGCTCGCTGAACCAAAATGAAAAAGGCAAAGAAACCACTTTTCCTAAGAGCTCAAAGCCCGAACAATTTCTAATTTTGAAATTGCGATAAAAATATGCCTTTATGGTATCTTAACCTTTGAGTGGAATTAAAGTAAAACTCGGTAATGCTGCTATAAAACTTTGCTCATCATCGATTATTTTATTGTAGAAAAGCTTAAATTTGTGGGACTGGTTTTTAGTACTACTATTTTATAATTCTCACGTAACTCTCCATGCACAGCCACTTTTTCCTACAGGGTCAATGGTTCTTAGGTAAATGCTAGCAAGCTTTATGCTCTGCTTTTTACATCTCCGAACAATTCGCAAATACGTTCTAATTGTCGGGTGAAGGCACTTTTAATGAGTACTGTAAATAGTTGATTCCGGCTTTGATGTGATTTTTTTCAATTTATGTAGATAATACGGAAAATAGTGACGTTAAATTGTAATTCCATTGCTAATGAATCGTATTTATGTGGATAAACAATTTTGTAAACAAACAAAAAATTCAATGGAAACCGGAACTCAATATTTCGCTATACATATTTGCTTAAGCGAAGTTTTCCTTTGAAAAAGGCATTAAAAAAAAATTCTATTGAATGGGCATAAAAGTATTGTTTACTGTAGCCAAGGGTCGAAATGCGGCCACACCTTTGCAGTATTGACAAGACAAGCTACAGCCTTTAATTAAGGTGCGAATTTGAAAGCCCTTGACGAATTTCAATAAAACTTGTTTCCTCTATAGAGAGGGCCACAATCCCTTCAAATTTAATCATTTTATCGAACTCATTATATAAAGGGTGCTTAAAAGGACACAATTCAGGCTCATTGGAACATTTTTTTGTAACTGTAAAACACGTGCGTGTGTGCTAGAAACCGTTTTGCTTTCAATAAAGTTTTAAGTTTCAAATTTCTTTGTGGCAGCTTTAGTCGGCAGTCGCGACATGAGTAAGTCGAAGAGTAGTTAAAGCACTGTCACCGTTGAATTCGAAGCTTCAATTTTGTGCTTAAAGAGTAAACTCGCCGAATAGACAACCTCCTCCTTTTTTAAGCCGGTTCAAACACAATAAAAAGCCAATAAAAAGCTACGTATATGTCTGTCTATTTTGATAGCCTTCCTTTTTTGAATGCCAGTTAAAACTAGCAAGCAGCCTTCTACACACATCATAAAAATAGTCAAAACAAATAAATTCACGCTTCCCAAATGAACCAAAACATAAATCAGTTTTTCGGTCAGAAGACACGCGTGTCTCGCCTAAGCCTAAGCTTTTTTATGTTCGTTCGCCGCTAGCAGCTCACGCTTTCGCATTTTGCGGCAGTTAAATTTTGTTTTCTAACGTAATTTTTTGCCCAATTTTCTTAATTCGCTTCTTTGTGTTACTTTTGTTCGCCCCAAAGCTGCTGCCCAAAGCTTGTTGTTGTTGTGCCTATTATTCGTTAACCGGCAGCATAGAATTTATTGAACTTTTATCGAACAATGGGCTCCATAGTGACGACGACGACGATGTTTCTAATCCCACTTGAAATCTGACTATCAAAAAAAAAAAATAGCGCAGGCCATTAGCCGTCAAATGCTGGATTAAAGATATTCAAAATGCGATATTGGCAGCAATTGAAATATGCGAGTGTGTGTGTGATCTTTTGTTGCGGCGTACACACAATTTTCATATTTCATTGTTTTTTTTTTCTTTTCTGCCTTAGTTTCAACCAAGCTTTTGGGGTCAAATATCATATAGGCGTGTACGCAAAAAAAATTAACTCCACTAAAATCGTGCATAAACTCGATTTTTTTTCATCATGCTAATTTTATTTTATTTCAAATTTTAATTAAAAATACATCGTAGTGCAAAAGATAGATTGTTGAACATTTTCAATTAAACATCAACATTGAAAAAAAAAAAATAAAATTGTTTTTTACACTTTTGGCTTTTGTGCCATCAGCGCTAATAAAGCGCGGACATTGCTCGTCGCCTATTTTTATTTTCTTCAGATTTTTATGTTGTTTCGTATTACTTATACGCCATGCGTATTTTCTTTCCAATTTTATGTTGATTTGTATCTTTTGCGCGAAAAATAGTAGTGTGTGTCTTCGCACAATATCGTCACGCATGCGATCATCAATCTTCGTTTCGATTGTCCGCTTGATTTGTGGAGTAAGTGTAAAATAAAATTAAAATATGTTTTCTCTATACAAACTTTTCAAACATTTGACTTTTACTAAAAATGCATTTAAATTCAATATTCACACCCCTGGCAATGAAAGTTATTGCTGCTGACACCTCTACATCGATATTGGCTCATTCACAAGACATTCTTGCCAATTCGTGCCTGCGCTCATATGGCTTTCATGCTTACTTCTATGTTGTCCGCTGTCACAAATGTGTCATAATTATGTTCAAGTGGATATGTAAAATTACTTTTTTTCTCGTTTCGAAAACAAAAGGTTTCTCTGCACGCTGGATGTGTCAGTCAATCGCTCAAGCGTGAGCTTTTGGAAAGTTGAACCCTATGACAGCATATGATGCTGAATGAGTAACAATAAAAATGGAAATGAAATGGGATGGAAATGTTAAAATTAATTTTAGTATGCAAATACATAAATCCTATGTTAAAAGGCAACCATTCCGAAATGTGTCCTACACATGGTATTCGAGCCCAATATACATATCCATGTACATATGTATGTATGCATGTACGTTGAGCTACAACAAATATGCCGCTACATTTTTTACTCTCCTCGTGATCGTGAAGAGTGTAAATGAATGAACCTTTGGGTGTTCTATGATATACCAAAACCCATTATACCATACGTACACGGAAATCACATATTCCAATTGCATAAATGTAGAGTTAAGTCTCAGTAAAATATCAGTTTTCACCTTAGTAGATGCATATTTTCTCTTCAGTTTACAAAGTTTTTGCCGTATGCAGAAATGCGTACCACGCTCGGGATACGTTTGCATTAAACTCGTCCAAAGGTTCCCTACATTCGATTGCTACCTTCAAGAAGGAGGTGTTACACTGGAGGTCGTATCGCAAAGATTGCCAGACTAAATCGCAGACTGTGCAGAGGCTAGGGCGTTATTATTAGCCCAATGAATTACTTCTTTTGTGGATGTTTATTCAGTCTAGTAGGCGCTCTTGCCATGTAAATAGAAAAACGACATAAAATTTTAAATGTCTTGACTATTCTCATTTCTGTAGTAACCTCTTGACTACATTTCATTCGACTGTTAAAAAATATTTAAAAAAAACTTAAAAAAAAATCTGTAATTTTTGTCTATAGAAACTTTTACTTTTACCAGTCACAATTTTAAATATTTCTAAGAAGATTATATTAGCCTAATATTTTTAATGAAAACGAAAACGTATGGTTCATATTTTAAAATACAAAAGAAAAAAATCTGTTTGCTAAAATTCGACTTTGAGTGCTTAAAAATAAAATAGAGGGATTTTCAGTGTCCCACTGGTCACATTCATTCAAATATTAGCTACAAATACCTTAGAAATTGTTTTGGATTTTTTTTTCAGGAATTGTATACATTAAATAGTTACTTATCTATGTTAAAAAATATCTTTCACTGTTGTATAAGTTCCGACTACATAATTATATTGATCGCATTCTAGTGTCCAATGTCCCACCTGTCACCATTTTTTTGAAGTTACCATTAACGTTTTCTAAAAAACTTTAGTTCTGTTATTTAGTTAACAGGTCTATTCTGCACATTACCGAAGATTTTCTAAAATAATCTTTTGCTTTTTACTTGTCAACAATATTTATAACAAAATTAAATTCTTCATAATTTTTCGGATTTTTAGAATTTAACGGGGACTTTTTGATTTTTTTCTGGACTTTTTAGAGGAATCTTTCAGAACTCTATGAAATTTGTAGATGCTGGCCTCAGGGTTTTTGCAAGTTCTTTTCCGGGATTTTTCGCAACTTTTCCGTATCCATCGTATGTGTTATCAAAAAAACCAAACTTTTTTTTTTCTTTACAAGTTTTTTATTAAGTTTCGCCTGTGTGTAAGTTTCGCCTGTGTGTAACCAACTTCCCGGAGAGCTAGAGACTTGAAACTTTAAGCTTGACTCAGAATCCGATGACAATGCAATATGAAAGATGAATCAATCCGCTAGGTGGTGCAGGTGTCGAGATATTTTAAAATCCCGTATTTATGGTCCGATTAGGTTCATATTTAAATTTAAAATGTACTATATGAATGAAAAGGAATAGCTACACAAAAATGTTGGCAGATAGGTGGCGCAGGAGTGGAGATATTTGGAAAATCCGCATTTATGGCACGAATTGTTTCATATTTAGATCTTTGTTAAATGGAAAGAAAAAAATGCAAAAAAATAAGCCCTTAGGAGGTTTGGGATCGATTTTTTATTTTATTTTTATTTTATTTTTTTTTGTTAACGACTAATAAAAGCTTGTGTTAAAAACTTGTTTTTTTTTTTAAATCACTCGTTTTCAAATCAAATGGGTGCAGTGACCTTCAAACGCTCTTCTTTACTTGGCTCTTCCATTTATCTTGGCAAACTCTACCATTAATACTTGTAAAATTATAAAGCACAGGCGCCTGTGCGAATACAAAAGTGGATGCAGCGCCTTTAAGTGATCACCCATTGCTTTGCTTCGCTTAAACGCAGGTGTGCCAGTAAATATTTAAAATTGTAATCGTAAATATTTAATAAATATTTACTTACACGAGTTTAAAAATATTTGCATAAAATGTCGCGCTTTGACTAAACTGCGAACGAAACTTGCTTGGTGTGAATTTACAAACTCCAAGTACCTACTTATTACTTATGTATGTATTGCCGAGAAGACCTTGGTTAAAATGCCGATTTAGCGCATGGTTAAAATGTTTTTAGCACGCAGCTTAAATAGTATGCAAATTTTTATATTTTTAGATACATATTTAAATATATATTTATCGTATAAATACATATAGCGCAGAGTTGCATTCCAAAAAATTGTGCAAACAATTGGCTTATCTAAAACTTAACCAAGATTTGCCACTATTCGTTAACCTGTGGCAGGCAGGTATTTACATATGTTACATATGTATGTATGCTTATGTGTGTTTGTATTGCATACCTGCATAAGTGCAAGTGGTTTTCGTGATTTCGCAACCTTAATTGCACAAAGCAATAAAATGCAACAACACTTGCTTTCAACACCCGTTTCTTGTTGTTTTATGTTCATTTCATTCTTTTTGTTTTCATTATTTTGCGCAATGTGCGATGTGCGATGTGCAGCAGCAAAATTTTTCTGTCATGTTAGCGAATAATTTTTATTTATTGCCTCCGAGTTCGCCCCGCCACTATTTGTTTTGACTACTTTGCGTAACAGGCGTTGACTACCTACAAATTTACAATGCAACGTTTGCAACATATCGATTTATGTATGCACCAGTAATTCGTACAACATACTACATTGTACTCGTTGTTACCGCCGATAAGTCCTTGATTTTAATTAAACATTACACCGTATTGGTTCTCGGATACTTAAGGTGCGAAATGCGCACCGCCGCATAAGTTGGTAATGCAGTACGTACATATATGTGTATATATAAATACATGTATTATGTATTCAGGTACATAAGTATAAACGAACAGGTATGAATGTATTAGGGTGGGTCATTTTGTATGAGAGATTTTTTCGACTATGAGCGTGTGGCACAGAAAGATTCTATGTGGAATTCTAAGCAAACTTGCCGAAGAAAACATGGGTCTAAATTTTTTATAAAATCTGGCTATAAGGGGTTTTTTGGTATGAGGAATCCCTTTCGGCTTTGATCTTTTTCTTTAATCTTCCACCAGAGGGCGCAAAAGTGGAAATTTTCACATTTCCCAAATTTATTTATTTTAAACCCATGGTTTCTGTTGAAAATTTGCTTAGAACTACCCGTAGAATCCTCCTATGCTATACGCACATGGTCAAAAAAAATTATGGACCCGCCCTAATATATACTATACAGCTACTTTGCAAGTACCAATGTTTAATTACATTCCATTTACTTGGCCAAGGCAGCACACGCGGTTACCCATCGTCGAATTGTTATGTTTTGCAATGCCGGGGTTCTAGCCAGGCAGCCTGTAGATATGTACGTACAAATCCACATTTATTGCCTTTACCTTGCTGATCGCCTATCTTGCAGCCGGTTTTCATATTCGAGTTGCCGGTTGGTGGGTCGGTCGCTAATTTGGCCTTTGCAACCGATTTTCGTGTGAGCTATCTACCTTCACATAAATATATCCATCCGTATGCTCTTCTGCCTGGTTTACATGTGCAACATACAATGCATAGCAACAGCAGTCTCGTCGTCGTCATTCTCGTCGTCGACAATACTTTGCTGCAACACGCATTTTACATTGCCGCTTTTAACCTTACCCATACACGTAAAAATAGATACATACGTGTACATTAGACTGCACCACTCCCCATACAAAAAAAAAATTGGTACTGTTTTTCCACGCGAATCGTAGAAGGTATTATATTTTAAGGCTTGCACCAAAGTATTTCGGAAAAATCTTGAGATTTACGTGAGCTGGACCGATTTGAAAATACCTCCAAAAAGTGAATTTTCTGTGAATAAAAACAGTTTTTTTTTTTTGAATTTTTTACAAAAAATCACCTCAGATGACAAAACAGTTTAACCTTAAAAATTTGCATAAAAATATTAACAAAAAAATATCAACATAATAACGAGATTTTCGATGCTGTTTTTGAACTTTTCAAAGACTGATTTATTATTTTATTATGATTACGTTAAAAAAAGTTTGAATATTTTTATATAGATTTTTTAAGCTTAACCAAATCTATCATCTGAGGGGATTTTTTCAAAAACTTCTTCTTTTAGGAACGATTTTTAATCATAAAAAACTCAATTTTTGGAGGTATTTTCAAATCGGTCCAGCTCTCGTAAATCTTAATATTTTTCCGAAATACTTTGGTGGAAGTCTTAGAATATAATAAATATTGTAATCCTTTTTTTTTGGTGATGCAGTCTAATGTACATGTACAATGTTGTTAAAAATTATTGTTTTTGTTGTTGATTTAGTTTTAACTGCCCGTCGCCTGGCATGGCCCCACAAATCAGTGTATACTTTGGAATTGACCTCGTCGCCTGAATTCCACTTAACAAGCGCTAAGCGCACAAATACACTTGCAACATTTGTTATTTATTTCCTTGGTGTTGATTTCGCTTCCTTCACTATTCTGATTCTTCTGCCGTCCAACTTACAGTCAGTTGGTTTGTAAGCTTGTGCTTATCTATAAATTTAAATGTGCCCTACTGAAGACCTACACGACTGGGTTTTATTGTAACTTTTATCGCTTTTTGTATTTTCTCTTTTTAGTTTTATTTTTTTATGTTTTTTTTTTCTATATAACTTTTGTTCATTTGAGTTGAGTGGTGATGTTTGCGTCGACCTACTCATAAAAATATCTAGAATACTGCAATGTTGAAATGAAAAGTAAGTTTAAGGCGCATACAATATTTTAACTCAAACTTGCTGGAAAGAACAAAACCAATAGCCTTATCATAGCTGGCCAGCAAAGCAAAGAATTTTTGACGGGCGTAGCGTAAAAAAGATTGCTTGAATTCTAGGAAGATTCTTTATCTACTTCTGGTTGGCATAGTACATACCCAGCTTTGAACAAACATTTGACGCTCGTTCATGCTGAAAACCCTTTGCTTTCTGATCTAAAGGATACATACCAGTACAATGGGCACTTTTTCTGTATTCCCTGTATTCTGAAGCAAATTGTTGGGAGTTAAAGAGTTCATCAGCAGGACGCTGCAGAAGGGCAAAAAGGGTTATGATACTCATCAAGATAGGAAGTGCAAATGGGGTTGCCCTGTAGGACGATCACACTCGATTGTTTGTGCCACCGGCAGTGACCAGTCGGGAATCCGACAAACTATCTGTCTGTGGACTCATCTGCCTAATGAAAGCAGACGTTCTGATATCGAAGTTAACGTAGATTTCGCCAACCGCCAACCTGTCAATACCTACCAGCCCTCTTTTGAACAAAATATTCAGATAGTTTTTGACGGTAGCCTTAATGGCCGAAGGTGAAAGTACTGTAGCTGTTTGCGGATCAAACTATACCTAGCCTGAGCCCTCTCTAGCCAAATGGTGAGATGTATGCATCATTACCAGATACTCTCTAGTAACCGCAGTAAAAACAGTTCGTAACAGTTGTCGAAAACCATCTCTTGAATGCCTTGCTAAGGATTGGTACCAAAATTTTAGTTTCTGTGGAAGCATTTTCTTCATTTCATTTATTGCATTCCATGTTTCTCATATATTTTTGCTTTTTTATTTTTTAATCCAACTACTTATCGTGCAGATGGACGCTCCTTATTTTCAATATGAATTTCTTTCCCACCTACGTACCTAGGTACTTAATTTAAAAAAAAACAAAAACTTTTCAATGCCGTTTATGTTTAACTGCAGAGTTTATAATCACTTCGTCGTTTAGTCAAGGACATTTGTGCGTGTGTAAATATACATATGTACACACAAAGTAATGTGAATAGTTTTTTAAAAAAAGGATTAACCTCGTTTCAATGCAAGGTCTTTGCCAGGATGGTTGATATGCCGGCGTTGAGAAACAACTTTGTGAGAAATGACATGTGTATATATGTACTTACAGCATTACTCCTACATACATACATGCGCATATATGTACATATCTGTGGTATTTTATTAAAGCAACTTATCTCGAGATAAGCCATTTTCCCTTTAAAGCAGTATATCATTGAATTCTTAAACAATATCTCAACGATTAACTAGCCACGGGTGTAGTTAACGATGCCCTTTTACTATAAACATAATACAAAATATTAAATTTTTCAAATGAAACTTTTTTTAACTCAAAGTCAAACCTTCTAAAGTCACTTAAATTGTTTTAATAAATTGCTACGGATATGTATGTATGTACATTAGGCTCAAAGCAGTCAAAGTTTTCCATGTAATTTATATACATATGTATAAAAAAAATATTTTTCGTAGAAATGGTTTAGAATTGTTAAAAATCAATATTTTTCGATCGAAAAACTCTGCTTAACTACACGAGATTGCCTATAATAATACCCAATTGTTAATTTAACCATTTTTTCATAGTAACTATAATTTATAGGGACACCAACAAAAACTCGTTAGTATAAAAAAAATTAGTATTATTATAGGAAGTCTCCTGAAGAGATCCAGAGTTTTCCGATCGAAAATTTTCAATTTCATAATTTTCAAGAATTTCATACCATTTCTAAGAAAACATATATTTGCCATACATGGACAACCTTGAGCGACCTCTAAATGTTTTTGATTTCAAAATAAAAAAATAGGGGTATATTTTTTCCTAGGGGGTGTGAGCATAAAAATTCCGACTTAACTTTTTTTTGGACCACCCTAATGTACATATGTGATTAGAAATCCATTTTAGTGCCTTGCTATTACTTTGTGGTATAGTGTTTAGAAATCGATATTAAAAACGAAAGAAGTAGGGAATATTTCGTCAAATGGGAATCAGATTTTCATTGGCTCCTCTCAGTAAGCCTATCTTTGAAAATTATTATTGGAATGTACATATCGATTACCTGAGTGGAAGTTCGACCTATCTCGGCAGCCAGTTCGAAAACGCCCATCTTGAAAAAAGTCGCAACCCAAAATTTGGCACTTTTGAAATTATGCCCTAAAAATGTACACAGAGCTTTTATTCACCTTTAGGAATAGCTGGAAAATTTGTTATAATTTAAGAAAAAAAACCTAAGGTAAAGTCGCCCTTGCCCATATGATTATCATGTGTAGTTTTTCGCATTTTCTAACAAACGTATTATTTTGAGTTGTGACTCTTTCGAAGGCGGTGTGCGATATGTATTTTTATTTTTTCATTTCTTTAAACTCAGCTAGTTGTTGTCTAAACACCTTTTCTTTTAACTTCTTTCCCATCATTTAGTATTGTTTGTAGCACCCAACCAGATTATATCTTTCAAATATAAATACATTTATCTTAATTTTTCTGTAATTCTCCATTTTAATTAAATTTTATAATCAATGCATGAGTACCTATGTACGTACATTCAGTAGATATGCATGTGCCAATACTTGGTATGCATGCGAGCGCAATTTAATTTTATGCCATTCAAGTGTCACATACATGGCACTTAACTTCTGCAATTTTATTATCTTCTCACATAAATTTTGAAGAGCAATTGTCGAATGTCTAACGAAAAAAAAATTAAAGTGGCTAAAAATAAAATTTCTGTGCTTTGCTACCTGTCCGCACACATGTACCGAGTATCCATCTCTAAAAATATACGCATATATACCTAAATAAACTGCGTAAACAAATTAAATTGAATAAGGTAGAATAGAAAAATCAATGATTTAAGTATTCGATTGCTTATTTTCTGCTGTCTCATGCCAATAAATTCGCTTACCATTAGCGTCAAATATCAAAAATCACATGGCAATGTTTCCAATTTCCAACTAATAGATGGATAATTTATTTCATTCTAATTTTTATGTAAAACTCGCCATCTTCTCGTTTTTGTTTTTTTTTTTTGCTTAATTTAAATGCCTAAAGCACTTTATGTCAAAAGCAGCATAAACAGTAGTGAAACTGATTAAGCAATTGTGGCAATTTGCTATAAGTAGTACTCCATAAAAATACTAATTTGCTATAAAGGTTAACATTAGTTATGATTTATTTGTTTTAAAGAATAATATTTCTTGTATAGTATATTTTGCCTGCAGTTAAGTTTCAAAATAGTTGCTAAGACTTTGAATATATTCTTAATTAAAATTTATTACTATAGTAACTACATGCATTGGCTGTTTGTAATTCTACTTGGGCAATTGATGATGCTGATGTATGTACATGTACATATATATTAGAAGTCAAGGTTACAAATCTAAAGTCAACTACATATTTTTGTTTGCTTTTCATAATTCGAAAATCATTAACAACTTAGTTGGTTCTACAAAATTTCGAGAGACTTGTGCGGTGGCTGGTCAAACTAAAAAGGAATTATATAACTTACTAATAAGTGTTGCGGTTTTAGGGCTTTTTCTACCAGATTTGATGAATTTTTCCCTTCATCGATCTGTCTTTGTATAGCTCTTTGTCTAAAATTTCGCTAGAAAAGGCATACACGCATATTGTGAATAAATAGTAAAAGAGCTAGAGGTAGCTCACAGGATACCAGGATACCCGGATCCCCAGCCAGCCATAACCATCTGCTCTCTCGCATGCACTGGATTGGTTTAACCATGGAAACGAAATATTTAATAACGATCCTGCCCATCCCGAAATTGAATTTTTAAGTCCTTAACCCGCCCATCTCGATGTTTTTCAGAATTGTACCGCGGGTTCCATGGGCCCCGGTATCTATCAAACAAAAAAACACTCACAGGTCTTTCAAATGAATTTTAAATAATGAAAAAAACAATAATAAAAGATCTGGCAGCTTCCGATTATTTTGTTTCGCTTTGCTGTTCGTTTTCGTTTCAATAAAACATAAGAACATCGTTTTTAAGAAAGATTTCCCGAATTTGCGTTAGTTGCGGTTTTATCGCGAGTGTCGGGAAAGGAGTTTTATCGCGTCTAAATTTTTACAGATACCGCCCATCACGGCCAATTTGAAATCAGCACCGTGGGTCCCGCGGGTTCCGATACCCCCCGACCATTTCTAGTGTGCACTACCACTCGGTAGGTCCAGGGTTCGAAATCAATAAAAAAAGTCGCCCCTCGGCATGCACCACGAACCCTAGAATGTATTTGGGCCATGAAAAAAGCTTCTCATTAAAACCATTTGGCTGTTCGGAGGCGCACACCATTAATCGGAAGAGAACCTCATCCAAGCACTAGAAAATGTGTAAGCGCCAAATATTTATTTATTTTTTATTCCAGCATACAAAGTTTTCAATTAAAAAAATCTTACTCATGATTTTTAGCCTTTTTTGAGCTATAGGCCTCACAAAACCTGATACTTATTGTATTACTCAAAGCGAGAGAGCGTCTTGCTCCAGTGCCGAACCCGCTGCGGTTGAAATTATTTCCCTGTAATGTAGGTTAATATACCTTGAAGATGCTATAAAAACAACAATATCAGATAAGGACAGGATTAATTTTTATTGTAGGTACGAAGATCCCCAGAAAGCTTTTTTCAAAAGCAAGAATTTATGCCGGTTTTTCATTAAGTTTGTGATTTTCCAGAATTAGATACTTTATAAAATTTTTAGGATTTGGGGACTTTTTTTTCATCTGCCCTCAGATATGCCCATTGTTTGATTTGTTTAACGAGACAGGCAGAAAGCTAAAATGGGGAGGGGCAAATGTAAATACACAGTGCCGAATAGAAGTACTGACACATTGAATTTTTTTTCACACAAATTCTTCCATACAAAGTATATTCAACAATTATTTTTTGTATGGAGAAAATGAGCAACACCTTCCACTAAAAAAATTGGCAAAAATCAACGCAATTTTCTAGCAACTTTAAACTTTTTTGTCATATTAAAATTGAATGGACTATAAAACCGCATACTTAGAATTTTTCTAAAAAATCTGAATAAAAAGTTGCAAATTAGTGTGCAAATTTAATTAATTTTCTTGAGTTTTGCACAAAGTTTAGAGATTTTATTATTATGTTTTCTGGTGTAAAAAGAACTATATTTTTACAAAAAATTATCGAAAATAAATTAGAATAAAAAACTTTGCATATATTGCGAAAAATTTACTGTGCCAATATTTTTGTTTGCCACTGTACATACTATGGCTGCCCCCTTTTAAAGCAAAACCATTCTATCTCTGTGTTGACTAGTTCTAAGAAAAATTCTTACTCCAGCGTAAAAAGCTTCTTCAGTAGATTTTTGGTAGTTGAAAGAAATGTATTTCTATATGGAAAATACGCAACATCCTCAGCGGAACAAATATCTCACAAATCAACCGTAATTCTTAGTCGCTTAAAAGTTGAGTTATAAAACTGCATACAGAACTTGCCTAAACGCTCTAAATAATTCCAAAGCTTGAAATTTCGATGACAGTTTTTTAATATTGAAAAATGTTTGTGAATTCTGTACCAACCCTCTAGAACTGAGACCTAATAAATTCACTCGCTAACCACGACCTTCTCCGAGAGTTGTCTTATTTCAGCTCGGCTACCGCCAGGCAGATCTGGATATTAGTCCGGGTCATCACCGCGATTGCTGCGGAAAAGAGCCAAAGCTTGCTCGCTTAACTCCCGGACTTAGTTTATTATAATAATTTCATTAACCATTGCCAAGCAAAATAAAAAAGAAAATTATTTGCAAAATTTTTAATTTTAATGATGATGGTATTTCGTATTTGCTTTTTTTTTTGCCAAACAAAGGATAACCACAAAGTCATTATAGATGTATTATTTCTATGATTTCAAAAACTTGTGTCATCATTTTAATTTTGTATGTATTGTTTAAATCTATGCATTATCGCATTTATATAATATATATATTTTTTAATAATTTTCAGCTATTATATCGCCTCGCATTCGGACGACTCGCAATAACTGCAAAACACCAAAAGCGTGCGCTTTATCTCGAATATTTCATCTTTTCATACAATCAAACAATATCTGCGCCTTTATTATCTGCCTTTTGGGGTATTCGCTAAGCATTTGGCATTCAATGCGCGTGCGCATCATAATTTTTTTTCTTCTTTCATTTTTTCATTTTCTTCAATTTAATGCTTAGCTGTATGTTAGTTTGAATGTAAATGTGAATATCAGCGCGAATTTCTTATTTTTATTTGCTCCTTTTTCCACCTACTTTTTGCTTATTGTGACAGTGTTTATAGCAATTTGTCTATCGTTCACTTCAAGCTACTCAAATAAATAGACAAAAAATTGCAAAATATTAAAACACTTGAGAAATGTGTGTGAACATTTGTGTGCGTGTAAGTAAAAGCAATGCGAGCCACACATTTGTATAAATATTATTTTTTCTTTTAACAGCTAACATAAACAATTAAACAAAAATTTCTGCATAACATGTTTGTAATATATTTTTTTTTTTCAAATTATTTCTACGCTAATAAATTTTACATTCTACTTGAGTACAATTTAACAACATTGAAATATTTTTAGGTTTTGGTATTCAACATTAAAGACATACTACATACATATACACGTTCCTGCAGACCACGCCGTCTTTTGCTGAATCTTTTTAGCAATTGTGACGAGCAACAATGGACAAACTTGTCGTGGTTTCGCCTTCCTTGGTCGTTTGTTTCCTACGCTGGCTGGCAAAGCCTTTCTACATATTTCCCAGTCATGGCACGAAGCCTCAGGCTATGTAATTTTCTACCCTTTTATGGTATATCCAAAGTGCTTGTACCAGTGTTTTATGTATGTATGCGAGTATGTTGTGATTTTTTAATAATCATTTTTTCTAGCCTTTTCAATGTTTTGTTGACTCGTCATTATTCCAGTCTTACAATGTGCTCGCGACACAAGATGTATGATTGCAGCAGTTAGACTATGTATATTCGTAATGTTACAGGTTTCTTTTGGCAAACCCACGCTTCCTTGCCACACTTCAACAAATTAAAAAAAAATAAATAAAATATTACAAAAAATTCTTTGTAATTTTTTTCTTTCAAAAACAAACCAAATATACATGCCCTATGTATGTTTGAATCTACATACACTGGCGGTCAAAACTGGATCAATGGTGTTTTGTAATATTTATAATGTATTTGAAGCTTATTTTTTTGTTATTTTCTTATAAAAATATGGTTCATGCCTTAACAAAAACCATATAAATCAAACTTTCGAACTTAGTTCATAATTTAGAAAAATTCCATATATATTTATCTAAATTTTGGACATTTTAATGAAAATTTTTATAAATTTTTTTGGTACGCATCAAAATTTTTAGTTTCTTAATCAGAATTTTTTTATATTTGGATGTGCATTTAAATATAAATAAAGCCTATAAAATTTAATAAGTCAAAAGTGATTTTTGATATTTTATTTTTGTTGGCGGCGTTTTGCACATTTTTTCCATATAAATATGAATTTCTTGTGGAAGAATATGCGAAAGACCGTTTGTAAAAAAAACTAAAAAAAATTTAATGCCAGTGTTCCTAAATTTCCCTATTTATATGAAAAAGTAAAAACGAAAAATATTAAAAATCAATGCAGTTTTTTAGCCTGGTCTTCTTTTACTAAATTTTCATAAGCCTTATATTTAAATGCACACCCAAACCCTTTTTTTAATTCTAATTAAAAAGCTCAAAATTTTGATGAAAATTTTTGGAATTTTTCTAAGTTCTGTGTAAATTTTGAAAGTTTGATTTATATGGTTTTCGCTTAAAGCATGAACCTTGTTTTTATAAAAAAATTACAAAAAAAAATTTGCTTGAAAAACATTGTAAATATTAAAAACAAAACACCATTCATCTACTTTTGAACGCCAGTATACATAGTAAATAAGTACCATACAAAGGGTAAATAAATATTTACTTACATATATGAAGCTTAGGGTAACACGTGAAAGACATAATAGGACAGTACAGGGCAAATCATTGGAACCCTTAAAAAAACGTGTGCCACCATTTTCTCTGAGGAAAGTTGGAATAATTACTTGCTTGAAGTTTGAGAACTCCTTGCTTTTACGCTCAAAAGGGCTGTCTGCAGTTCTCAAGAAAAATCGCAAGGAATATTTTTCATTATTTCTGTTGCTTGAAAAAGTACTTTGCTGTTGCTTTAAATTTTCTTGAGATGGTAGATACTATTTTTTTATCGACGTCCAAAAGATACGAATTTCTTCTGGACGGTTTTTCGAAAGACTATTCATACAGTTCAAACACGAGGAAATATTTAGGAATTCGCTTTTTCACAATTTTCAACTAAATATTTTTCTTGTCTATTTGCTTCTTTGGAAAACTGTCTTTATTTCTTTTATTTTAAAGAGAAACTTTTCGGGTGGGAATCTCCCAACATTTTCTCATTTGTTACACCTTTGTTACGACCTTTCAACAAACTATTTAACACACATCACAAAACACCTAAACCCATGCAAATATCTCCAGCATGAAAACACCTAGTAGTAACGGAACGAGCTAAAAATCCTTGGGCTCGTAAGATATAGAAAGCTAAACTGGGGATTGATTTTTGATGCATTTTTTTAATAAATGTTTAGTTTATTTTGGTTTTATGCGGCTGAAGGTTGTTAAATGACTTCCAAGTGAACTTTACCGTCGAACATTACAAAATTTAGTAGATACCTTGTTCGTACGATAGTCGGTTCTACGTTATCGGAATGGCCTAGATTTATTCGACTCCCCTTTTTACTCGCTACTTTCCTGAACTTGTAACTACTTGTGCATCCACCACTGTACTTATGTACGTATTTACGAATACAGCAAACAAGAATTAACTTGTGATAAACGTAGTATGTACTCGTACTTATATGCTCACAACTGATTTATGTTGCCAACTTGCTTGTCAAATTGGTCGATTATTCCTCATTTTCTCAGATCTTCGTAACGCTTAGCTCAGCTTCTTAGTCATACATACATATATTACGGATTCTATGCTACTGAGATGACCAACACTAATTCTGTCCGACTGTCGTCAGTCATAGCAGCATACGCCATATCGTCAATTCGTGCCTCTTTCATGCTTACTTTGCCATTTTTGGCATTAATCAGCCCGTGAAGTGGTTATTACGGTAGTTGCTTTACAGCATAGACATACTTACATATGTACATTAGGATGTATCACCACAAAAAGTTGCGGGTTTTCAAACGGAATTATAAAATCTATGATATTTTAAGACTTCTGCCAAAAAAATAAATAAAATATTTCTGAAGCTGGACCGATTTCAAATTTTCTCTTTTTTTCAAAAAATCACCTCAGATGATAGTGTAGGTATGTAGTGAAAGCTTTGCATAAAATACTTACAAATTTTATCTACGGTATCAATAAATTGATTTTTGGAAGGATTACATTTAGGGAGGAAGTAGAATATAATAAGTTTTATAATTTCGTTGTCACAACAGTGCCGAATTTTCTTTTGTATGGAGAGTAACGCATCTTAATGTACAAAAAAAATATTTCTATTTTGGCTTATAGGAAGTGTTGTTTTGATACACGATCTCACAGTTGTTTACATATATTTATTTGCATTTGTTCGAGAACAGCTCTATAATTTACATACGATTATATGTAAATTTGTATGTATGTATGTGGTTCTGGTTGTTTTATTGTTTCCGAAACTATCCATATTGTACAACTATCATGAATATTCAAAAATAATCAATTTCGAAAGCTTTTTAACCAAACAGAAATCAATCGATTCTAGCGTAAGTGCGTGCGTGTGTGTGTGTGTGTGTGTGTATTATTTGTAAGTCAGTGTCTGTATGTGCGCGTCTATGTGTCTAGCCATATTTGGCAATTGACCTTTGTTTAAGAATTTCGATTGTCGTAAGCGATTTTTATATTCTACCGGTGATTTGTTGGAGATTTTTTTCTTTATCGAGATTGACGTTGTCAGCATATAAATTACTGCATTTTATAACAAATTGCACACGATATTTTTTTCCCCCGTAGTGATTGAAAAGGTTGGTAGTGAATTGCTTTTGACTAGACTATAAGTAATTAATTGTGAGGTTTTATGTAAAAAAAAATCAAACGAAAAAATCATATGTAAATTTATAAATTGTTTATCAAAAAAGTATTATTTTTAATATCATATATGTTTAGAATTGTTGTTTAGTAGCTTCGGCTTATGCTTATGTAAAATTTTCTAATTTCCATAATTTTAACTGCATAAATATATCTTCTACATACATAAATATGTATGTATATACATTCAGCCGTGTAAAAAATTTCACTAAATCTATGTACATATGTACATACACATTACACATCCAATTGCTCAACTCGACTCTCCCATAACATTTACTTAATACCAAACATTGTTTCCCTTTCGATTTTTTTTTCTCATTTTCTTCACCCCAGTGTTAAATGTTTAGAGTATCACTGAACTCTGCATCCCAGTTTCTTTGTCTATTTACAATATTTTTCTCTTTATTTCCCTTATTTCTTCTGTCTAGTATCTGCCTATATGTGTATTTGTTTTTTTTAATTTTTTTTTTGCTTGCACCCATTTATTCGTTTATTGACCCGTCTGCTGTGC